>NW_028248646.1:0-288191 GCF_964263255.1 Lissotriton vulgaris
CGATCCAATTGACATTTTGAATCATTTTTGGTACAGTCCAAAAATTCAATTTTCGGATGAAAAACGATGACTCCGGACATGCCGAACGCTCCCAAAATGGTCTATAATGATGAAATTTTAACATTTAATCTTTTGACTCTAAATGACTGTTGGATGTGAATTATGACTTTTTCAACTAAAATAAGTGTGTTTAAAGTCATTTCTGTGACTGAAACGGGTCAAAATTGAAGCTTTTGAGTAAGCAAAACTCTGTAAAAATGGCCATTTTGGTCACTGTGAGGGTTTAAAAAGTGGTTATTCAACATGAGGCACGATCCAATTGACATTTTGAAGCATTTTTGGTACAGTCCAAAAAATCAATTTTCGGATGAAAAACGATGACTCCGGACATGTCGAACGTTCCCAAAATGGTCTATAATGATGAAATTTTAACATTTAATCTTTTGACTCTAAATGACTGTTGGATGTGAATTATGACTTTTTCAACTAAAATAAGTGTGTTTAAAGTCATTTCTGTGCCTGAAACAGGTCAAAATTGAAGCTTTTGAGTAAGCAAAACTCTGTAAAAATGGCACTTTTGGTCACTGTGAGGGTTTAAAAAGTGGTTATTCAACATGAGGCACGATCCAATTGACATTTTGAATCATTTTTGGTACAGTCCCAAAAATCCATTTTCGGATGAAAAACGATGACTCCGGACATGTCGAACGTTCCCAAAATGGTCTATAATGATGAAATTTTAACATTTAATCTTTTGACTCTAAATGACTGTTGGATGTGCTTTATGACTTTTTCAACTAAAATAAGTGTGTTTAAAGTCATTTCTGTGCCTGAAACGGGTCAAAATTGAAGCTTTTGAGTAAGCAAAACTCTGTAAAAATGGCAATTTTGGTCACTGTGAGGGTTTAAAAAGTGGTTATTCAACATGAGGCATGATCCAATTGACATTTTGAATCATTTTTGGTACAGTCCAAAAAATCGATTTTCGGATGAAAAACGATGACTCCGGACATGTCGAACGTTCCCAAAATGGTCTATAATGATGAAATTTTAACATTTAATCTTTTGACTCTAAATGACTGTTGGATGTGAATTATGACTTTTTCAACTAAAATAAGTGTGTTTAAAGTCTTTTCTGTGACTGTAACGGGTCAAAATTGAAGCTTTTTAGTAAGCAAAACTCTGTAAAAATGGCCATTTTGGTCACATGTGAGGGTTTAAAAAGTGGTTATTCAACATGAGGCACAACCCAATTGACATTTTGAATCATTTTTGGTACAGTCCAAAAAATCAATTTTCGGATGAAAAACGATGACTCCGGACATGCCGAACGTTCCCAAAATGGTCTAGAATGATGAAATTTTAACATTTAATCTTTTGACTCTAAATGACTGTTGGATGTGAATTATGACTTTTTCAACTAAAATAAGTGTGTTTAAAGTCATTTCTGTGCCTGAAACGCGTCAAAATTGAAGCTTTTGAGTAAGGAAAACTCTGTAAAAATGGCAATTTTGGTCAACGTGAGTGTTTAAAAAGTGGTTATTCAACATGAGGCACGATCCAATTGACATTTTGAAGCATTTTTGGTACAGTCCAAAAAATCAATTTTCGGATGAAAAACGATGACTCCGGACATGTCGAACGTTCCCAAAATGGTCTATAATGATGAAATTTTAACATTTAATCTTTTGACTCTAAATGACTGTTGGATGTGCATTATGACTTTTTCAACTAAATTAAGTGTGTTTAAAGTCATTTCTGTGCCTGAAACGGGTCAAAATTGAAGCTTTTGAGTAAGCAAAACTCTGTAAAAATGGCAATTTTGGTCACTGTGAGGGTTTAAAAAGTGGTTATTCAACATGAGGCACGATCCAATTGACATTTTGAATCATTTTTGGTACAGTCCCAAAAATCAATTTTCGGATGAAAAACGATGACTCCGGACATGTCGAACGGTCCCAAAATGGTATATAATGATGAAATTTTAGCATTTAATCTTTGACTCTAAATGACTGTTGGATGTGCATTATGACTTTTTCAACTAAAATAAGTGTGTTTAAAGTCATTTCTGTGCCTGAAACGGGTCAAAATTGAAACTTTTGAGTAAGCAAAACTCTGTAAAAATGGCACTTTTGGTCACTGTGAGGGTTTAAAAAGTGGTTATTCAACATGAGGCACGATCCAATTGACATTTTGAATAATTTTTGGTACAGTCCAAAAAATCAATTTTCGAATGAAAAACGATGACTCCGGACATGTCGAACATTCCCAAAATGGTCTATAATGATGAAATTTTAACATTTATTCTTTTGACTCTAAATGACTGTTGGATGTGAATAATGACTTTTTCAACTAAAATAAGTGTGTTTAAAGTCATTTCTGTGCCTGAAAAGGGTCAAAATTGAAGCTTTTGAGTAAGCAAAACTCTGTAAAAATGGCCATTTTGGTCACTGTGAGGGTTCAAAAAGTGGTTATTCAACATGAGGCACGATCCAATTGACATTTTGAATCATTTTTGGTACAGTCCAAAAATTCAATTTTCGGATGAAAAACGATGACTCCGGACATGCCGAACGCTCCCAAAATGGTCTATAATGATGAAATTTTAACATTTAATCTTTTGACTCTAAATGACTGTTGGATGTGAATTATGACTTTTTCAACTAAAATAAGTGTGTTTAAAGTCATTTCTGTGACTGAAACGGGTCAAAATTGAAGCTTTTGAGTAAGCAAAACTCTGTAAAAATGGCCATTTTGGTCACTGTGAGGGTTTAAAAAGTGGTTATTCAACATGAGGCACGATCCAATGGACATTTTGAAGCATTTTTGGTACAGTCCAAAAAATCAATTTTCGGATGAAAAACGATGACTCCGGACATGTCGAACGTTCCCAAAATGGTCTATAATGATGAAATTTTAACATTTAATCTTTTGACTCTAAATGACTGTTGGATGTGAATTATGACTTTTTCAACTAAAATAAGTGTGTTTAAAGTCATTTCTGTGCCTGAAACAGGTCAAAATTGAAGCTTTTGAGTAAGCAAAACTCTGTAAAAATGGCAATTTTGGTCACTGTGAGGGTTTAAAAAGTGGTTATTCAACATGAGGCACGATCCAATTGACATTTTGAATCATTTTTGGTACAGTCCCAAAAATCAATTTTCGGATGAAAAACGATGACTCCGGACATGTCGAACGTTCCAAAATGGTCTATAATGATGAAATTTTAACATTTAATCTTTTGACTCTAAATGACTGTTGGATGTGCATTATGACTTTTTCAACTAAAATAAGTGTGTTTAAAGTCATTTCTGTGCCTGAAACGGGTCAAAATTGAAGCTTTTGAGTAGGCAAAACTCTGTAAAAATTGCAATTTTGGTCACTGTGAGGGTTTAAAAAGTGGTTATTCAACATGAGGCATAATCCAATTGACATTTTGAATCATTTTTGGTACAGTCCAAAAAATCGATTTAGGATGAAAAACGATGACTGTCCGGACATGTCGAACGTTCCCAAAATGGTCTATAATGATGACATTTTAACATTTAATCTTTTGACTCTAAATGACTGTTGGATGTGAATTATGACTTTTTCAACTAAAATAAGTGTGTTTAAAGTCATTTCTGTGCCTGAAACGGGTCAAAATTGAAGCTTTTGAGTAAGCAAAACTCTGTAAAAATGGCCATTTTGGTCACTGTGAGGGTTTAAAAAGTGGTTATTCAACATGAGGCACAATCCAATTGACATTTTGAATCATTTTTGGTACAGTCCAAAAAATCAATTTTCGGATGAAAAACGATGACTCCAGACATGTCGAACGTTCCCAAAATGGTCTATAATGATGAAATTTTAACATTTAATCTTTTGACTCTAAATGACTGTTGGATGTGAATTATGACTTTTTCAACTAAAATAAGTGTGTTTAAAGTCATTTCTGTGCCTGAAACGGGTCAAAATTGAAGCTTTTGAGTAAGCAAAACTCTGTAAAAATGGCACTTTTGGTCACTGTGAGGGTTTAAAAAGTGGTTATTCAACATGAGGCACGATCCAATTGACATTTTGAATCATTTTTGGTACAGTCCCAAAAATCCATTTTCGGATGAAAAACGATGACTCCGGACATGTCGAACGTTCCCAAAATGGTCTATAATGATGAAATTTTAACATTTAATCTTTTGACTCTAAATGACTGTTGGATGTGCTTTATGACTTTTTCAACTAAAATAAGTGTGTTTAAAGTCATTTCTGTGCCTGAAACGGGTCAAAATTGAAGCTTTTGAGTAAGCAAAACTCTGTAAAAATGGCAATTTTGGTCACTGTGAGGGTTTAAAAAGTGGTTATTCAACATGAGGCATGATCCAATTGACATTTTGAATCATTTTTGGTACAGTCCAAAAAATCGATTTTCGGATGAAAAACGATGACTCCGGACATGTCGAACGTTCCCAAAATGGTCTATAATGATGAAATTTTAACATTTAATCTTTTGACTCTAAATGACTGTTGGATGTGAATTATGACTTTTTCAACTAAAATAAGTGTGTTTAAAGTCTTTTCTGTGACTGTAACGGGTCAAAATTGAAGCTTTTTAGTAAGCAAAACTCTGTAAAAATGGCCATTTTGGTCACATGTGAGGGTTTAAAAAGTGGTTATTCAACATGAGGCACAACCCAATTGACATTTTGAATCATTTTTGGTACAGTCCAAAAAATCAATTTTCGGATGAAAAACGATGACTCCGGACATGCCGAACGTTCCCAAAATGGTCTAGAATGATGAAATTTTAACATTTAATCTTTTGACTCTAAATGACTGTTGGATGTGAATTATGACTTTTTCAACTAAAATAAGTGTGTTTAAAGTCATTTCTGTGCCTGAAACGCGTCAAAATTGAAGCTTTTGAGTAAGGAAAACTCTGTAAAAATGGCAATTTTGGTCAACGTGAGTGTTTAAAAAGTGGTTATTCAACATGAGGCACGATCCAATTGACATTTTGAAGCATTTTTGGTACAGTCCAAAAAATCAATTTTCGGATGAAAAACGATGACTCCGGACATGTCGAACGTTCCCAAAATGGTCTATAATGATGAAATTTTAACATTTAATCTTTTGACTCTAAATGACTGTTGGATGTGCATTATGACTTTTTCAACTAAATTAAGTGTGTTTAAAGTCATTTCTGTGCCTGAAACGGGTCAAAATTGAAGCTTTTGAGTAAGCAAAACTCTGTAAAAATGGCAATTTTGGTCACTGTGAGGGTTTAAAAAGTGGTTATTCAACATGAGGCACGATCCAATTGACATTTTGAATCATTTTTGGTACAGTCCCAAAAATCAATTTTCGGATGAAAAACGATGACTCCGGACATGTCGAACGGTCCCAAAATGGTATATAATGATGAAATTTTAGCATTTAATCTTTGACTCTAAATGACTGTTGGATGTGCATTATGACTTTTTCAACTAAAATAAGTGTGTTTAAAGTCATTTCTGTGCCTGAAACGGGTCAAAATTGAAACTTTTGAGTAAGCAAAACTCTGTAAAAATGGCACTTTTGGTCACTGTGAGGGTTTAAAAAGTGGTTATTCAACATGAGGCACGATCCAATTGACATTTTGAATAATTTTTGGTACAGTCCAAAAAATCAATTTTCGAATGAAAAACGATGACTCCGGACATGTCGAACATTCCCAAAATGGTCTATAATGATGAAATTTTAACATTTATTCTTTTGACTCTAAATGACTGTTGGATGTGAATTATGACTTTTTCAACTAAAATAAGTGTGTTTAAAGTCATTTCTGTGCCTGAAACGGGTCAAAATTGAAGCTTTTGAGTAAGCAAAACTCTGTAAAAATGGCCATTTTGGTCACTGTGAGGGTTTAAAAAGTGGTTATTCAACATGAGGCACGATCCAATTGACATTTTGAAGCATTTTTGGTACAGTCCAAAAAATCAATTTTCGGATGAAAAACGATGACTCCGGACATGTCGAACGTTCCCAAAATGGTCTATAATGATGAAATTTTAACATTTAATCTTTTGACTCTAAATGACTGTTGGATGTGAATTATGACTTTTTCAACTAAAATAAGTGTGTTTAAAGTCTTTTCTGTGACTGTAACGGGTCAAAATTGAAGCTTTTTAGTAAGCAAAACTCTGTAAAAATGGCCATTTTGGTCACATGTGAGGGTTTAAAAAGTGGTTATTCAACATGAGGCACAACCCAATTGACATTTTGAATCATTTTTGGTACAGTCCAAAAAATCAATTTTCGGATGAAAAACGATGACTCCGGACATGCCGAACGTTCCCAAAATGGTCTAGAATGATGAAATTTTAACATTTAATCTTTTGACTCTAAATGACTGTTGGATGTGAATTATGACTTTCAACTAAAATAAGTGTGTTTAAAGTCATTTCTGTGCCTGAAACGCGTCAAAATTGAAGCTTTTGAGTAAGGAAAACTCTGTAAAAATGGCAATTTTGGTCAACGTGAGTGTTTAAAAAGTGGTTATTCAACATGAGGCACGATCCAATTGACATTTTGAAGCATTTTTGGTACAGTCCAAAAAATCAATTTTCGGATGAAAAACGATGACTCCGGACATGTCGAACGTTCCCAAAATGGTCTATAATGATGAAATTTTAACATTTAATCTTTTGACTCTAAATGACTGTTGGATGTGCATTATGACTTTTTCAACTAAATTAAGTGTGTTTAAAGTCATTTCTGTGCCTGAAACGGGTCAAAATTGAAGCTTTTGAGTAAGCAAAACTCTGTAAAAATGGCAATTTTGGTCACTGTGAGGGTTTAAAAAGTGGTTATTCAACATGAGGCACGATCCAATTGACATTTTGAATCATTTTTGGTACAGTCCCAAAAATCAATTTTCGGATGAAAAACGATGACTCCGGACATGTCGAACGGTCCCAAAATGGTATATAATGATGAAATTTTAGCATTTAATCTTTGACTCTAAATGACTGTTGGATGTGCATTATGACTTTTTCAACTAAAATAAGTGTGTTTAAAGTCATTTCTGTGCCTGAAACGGGTCAAAATTGAAACTTTTGAGTAAGCAAAACTCTGTAAAAATGGCACTTTTGGTCACTGTGAGGGTTTAAAAAGTGGTTATTCAACATGAGGCACGATCCAATTGACATTTTGAATAATTTTTGGTACAGTCCAAAAAATCAATTTTCGAATGAAAAACGATGACTCCGGACATGTCGAACATTCCCAAAATGGTCTATAATGATGAAATTTTAACATTTATTCTTTTGACTCTAAATGACTGTTGGATGTGAATAATGACTTTTTCAACTAAAATAAGTGTGTTTAAAGTCATTTCTGTGCCTGAAACGGGTCAAAATTGAAGCTTTTGAGTAAGCAAAACTCTGTAAAAATGGCCATTTTGGTCACTGTGAGGGTTCAAAAAGTGGTTATTCAACATGAGGCACGATCCAATTGACATTTTGAATCATTTTTGGTACAGTCCAAAAATTCAATTTTCGGATGAAAAACGATGACTCCGGACATGCCGAACGCTCCCAAAATGGTCTATAATGATGAAATTTTAACATTTAATCTTTTGACTCTAAATGACTGTTGGATGTGAATTATGACTTTTTCAACTAAAATAAGTGTGTTTAAAGTCATTTCTGTGACTGAAACGGGTCAAAATTGAAGCTTTTGAGTAAGCAAAACTCTGTAAAAATGGCCATTTTGGTCACTGTGAGGGTTTAAAAAGTGGTTATTCAACATGAGGCACGATCCAATGGACATTTTGAAGCATTTTTGGTACAGTCCAAAAAATCAATTTTCGGATGAAAAACGATGACTCCGGACATGTCGAACGTTCCCAAAATGGTCTATAATGATGAAATTTTAACATTTAATCTTTTGACTCTAAATGACTGTTGGATGTGAATTATGACTTTTTCAACTAAAATAAGTGTGTTTAAAGTCATTTCTGTGCCTGAAACAGGTCAAAATTGAAGCTTTTGAGTAAGCAAAACTCTGTAAAAATGGCAATTTTGGTCACCGTGAGGGTTTAAAAAGTGGTTATTCAACATGAGGCATAATCCAATTGACATTTTGAAGCATTTTTGGTACAGTCCAAAAAATCAATTTTCGGATGAAAAACAATGACTCCGGACATGTCGAACGTTCCCAAAATGGTCTATAATGATGAAATTTTAACATTTAATCTTTTGACTCTAAATGACTGTTGGATGTGAATTATGACTTTTTCAACTAAAATAAGTGTGTTTAAAGTCATTTCTGTGCCTGAAACGGGTCAAAATTGAAGCTTTTGAGTAAGCAAAACTCTGTAAAAATGGCCATTTTGGTCACTGTGAGTGTTTAAAAAGTGGTTATTCAACATGAGGCACGATCCAATTGACATTTTGAATCATTTTTGGTACAGTCCAAAAAATCAATTTTCGGATGAAAAACGATGACTCCGGACATGTCGAACGTTCCCAAAATGGTCTATAATGATGAAATTTTAACATTTAATCTTTTGACTCTAAATGACTGTTGGATGTGAATTATGACTTTTTCAACTAAAATAAGTGTGTTTAAAGTCATTTCTGTGCCTGAAACGGGTCAAAATTGAAGCTTTTGAGTAAGCAAAACTCTGTAAAAATGGCAATTTTGGTCACCGTGAGGGTTTAAAAAGTGGTTATTCAACATGAGGCATAATCCAATTGACATTTTGAATCATTTTTGGTACAGTCCAAAAAATCGATTTAGGATGAAAAACGATGACTCCGGACATGTCGAACGTTCCCAAAATGGTCTATAATGATGAAATTTTAACATTTAATCTTTTGACTCTAAATGACTGTTGGATGTGAATTATGACTTTTTCAACTAAAATAAGTGTGTTTAAAGTCATTTCAGTGACTGAAACGGGTCAAAATTGAAGCTTTTGAGTAAGCAAAACTCTGTAAAAATGGCCATTTTGGTCACTGTGAGGGTTTAAAAAGTGGTTATTCAACATGAGGCACGATCCAATTGACATTTTGAATCATTTTTGGTACAGTCCAAAAAATCAATTTTCGGATGAAAAACGATGACTCCGGACATGCCGAACGTTCCCAAAATGGTCTATAATGATGAAATTTTAACATTTAATCTTTTGATTCTAAATGACTGTTGGATGTGAATTATGACTTTTTCAACTAAAATAAGTGTGTTTAAAGTCATTTCTGTGCCTGAAACGGGTCAAAATTGAAGCTTTTGAGTAAGGAAAACTCTGTAAAAATGGCAATTTTGGTCAACGTGAGTGTTTAAAAAGTGGTTATTCAACATGAGGCACGATCCAATTGACATTTTGAAGCATTTTTGGTACAGTCCAAAAAATCAATTTTCGGATGAAAAACGATGACTCCGGACATGTCGAACGTTCCCAAAATGGTCTATAATGATGAAATTTTAACATTTAATCTTTTGACTCTAAATGACTGTTGGATGTGAATTATGACTTTTTCAACTAAAATAAGTGTGTTTAAAGTCATTTCTGTGCCTGAAACGGGTCAAAATTGAAGCTTTTGAGTAAGCAAAACTCTGTAAAAATGGCAATTTTGGTCACCGTGAGGGTTTAAAAAGTGGTTATTCAACATGAGGCATAATTCAATTGACATTTTGAATCATTTTTGGTACAGTCCAAAAAATCGATTTAGGATGAAAAACGATGACTCCGGACATGTCGAACGTTCCCAAAATGGTCTATAATGATGACATTTTAACATTTAATCTTTTGACTCTAAATGACTGTTGGATGTGAATTATGACTTTTTCAACTAAAATAAGTGTGTTTAAAGTCATTTCAGTGACTGAAACGGGTCAAAATTGAAGCTTTTGAGTAAGCAAAACTCTGTAAAAATGGCTATTTTGGTCACTGTGAGGGTTTAAAAAGTGGTTATTCAACATGAGGCACGATCCAATTGACATTTTGAATCATTTTTGGTACAGTCCAAAAATTCAATTTTCGGATGAAAAACGATGACTCCGGACATGCCGAACGTTCCCAAAATGGTCTATAATGATGAAATTTTAACATTTAATCTTTTGACTCTAAATGACTGTTGGATGTGAATTATGACTTTTTCAACTAAAATAAGTGTGTTTAAAGTCATTTCTGTGCCTGAAACGGGTCAAAATTGAAGCTTTTGAGTAAGGAAAACTCTGTAAAAATGGCAATTTTGGTCAACGTGAGTGTTTAAAAAGTGGTTATTCAACATGAGGCACGATCCAATTGACATTTTGAAGCATTTTTGGTACAGTCCAAAAAATAAATTTTCGGATGAAAAACGATGACTCCGGACATGTCGAACGTTCCCAAAATGGTCTATAATGATGAAATTTTAACATTTAATCTTTTGACTCTAAATGACTGTTGGATGTGAATTATGACTTTTTCAACTAAAATAAGTGTGTTTAAAGTCATTTCTGTGCCTGAAACGGGTCAAAATTGAAGCTTTTGAGTAAGCAAAACTCTGTAAAAATGGCAATTTTGGTCACTGTGAGGGTTTAAAAAGTGGTTATTCAACATGAGGCACGATCCAATTGACATTTTGAATCATTTTTGGTACAGTCCAAAAATTCAATTTTCGGATGAAAAACGATGACTCCGGACATGCCGAACGTTCCCAAAATGGTCTATAATGATGAAATTTTAACATTTAATCTTTTGACTCTAAATGACTGTTGGATGTGAATTATGACTTTTTCAACTAAAATAATTGTGTTTAAAGTCATTTCTGTGCCTGAAACGGGTCAAAATTGAAGCTTTTGAGTAAGGAAAACTCTGTAAAAATGGCAATTTTGGTCAATGTGAGTGTTTAAAAAGTGGTTATTCAACATGAGGCACGATCCAATTGACATTTTGAAGCATTTTTGGTACAGTCCAAAAAATCAATTTTCGGATGAAAAACGATGACTCCGGACATGTCGAACGTTCCCAAAATGGTCTATAATGATGAAATTTTAACATTTAATCTTTTGACTCTAAATGACTGTTGGATGTGAATTATGACTTTTTCAACTGAAATAAGTGTGTTTAAAGTCATTTCTGTGCCTGAAACGGGTCAAAATTGAAGCTTTTGAGTAAACAAAACTCTGTAAAAATGGCAATTTTGGTCACTGTGAGGGTTTAAAAAGTGGTTATTCAACATGAGGCACGATCCAATTGACATTTTGAATCATTTTTGGTACAGTCCCAAAAATCAATTTTCGGATGAAAAACGATGACTCCGGACATGTCGAACGTTCCAAAATGGTCTATAATGATGAAATTTTAACATTTAATCTTTTGACTCTAAATGACTGTTGGATGTGCATTATGACTTTTTCAACTAAAATAAGTGTGTTTAAAGTCATTTCTGTGCCTGAAACGGGTCAAAATTGAAGCTTTTGAGTAAGCAAAACTCTGTAAAAATTGAAATTTTGGTCACTGTGAGGGTTTAAAAAGTGGTTATTCAACATGAGGCATAATCCAATTGACATTTTGAATCATTTTTGGTACAGTCCAAAAAATCGATTTAGGATGAAAAACGATGACTGTCCGGACATGTCGAACGTTCCCAAAATGGTCTATAATGATGAAATTTTAACATTTAATCTTTTGACTCTAAATGACTGTTGGATGTGAATTATGACTTTTTCAACTAAAATAAGTGTGTTTAAAGTCATTTCTGTGCCTGAAACGGGTCAAAATTGAAGCTTTTGAGTAAGCAAAACTCTGTAAAAATGGCCATTTTGGTCACTGTGAGGGTTTAAAAAGTGGTTATTCAACATGAGGCACAATCCAATTGACATTTTGAATCATTTTTGGTACAGTCCAAAAAATCAATTTTCGGATGAAAAACGATGACTCCGGACATGTCGAACGTTCCCAAAATGGTCTATAATGATGAAATTTTAACATTTAATCTTTTGACTCTAAATGACTGTTGGATGTGAATTATGACTTTTTCAACTAAAATAAGTGTGTTTAAAGTCATTTCTGTGCCTGAAACGGGTCAAAATTGAAGCTTTTGAGTAAGCAAAACTCTGTAAAAATGGCACTTTTGGTCACTGTGAGGGTTTAAAAAGTGGTTATTCAACATGAGGCACGATCCAATTGACATTTTGAATCATTTTTGGTACAGTCCCAAAAATCCATTTTCGGATGAAAAACGATGACTCCGGACATGTCGAACGTTCCCAAAATGGTCTATAATGATGAAATTTTAACATTTAATCTTTTGACTCTAAATGACTGTTGGATGTGCTTTATGACTTTTTCAACTAAAATAAGTGTGTTTAAAGTCATTTCTGTGCCTGAAACGGGTCAAAATTGAAGCTTTTGAGTAAGCAAAACTCTGTAAAAATGGCAATTTTGGTCACTGTGAGGGTTTAAAAAGTGGTTATTCAACATGAGGCATGATCCAATTGACATTTTGAATCATTTTTGGTACAGTCCAAAAAATCGATTTTCGGATGAAAAACGATGACTCCGGACATGTCGAACGTTCCCAAAATGGTCTATAATGATGAAATTTTAACATTTAATCTTTTGACTCTAAATGACTGTTGGATGTGAATTATGACTTTTTCAACTAAAATAAGTGTGTTTAAAGTCTTTTCTGTGACTGTAACGGGTCAAAATTGAAGCTTTTTAGTAAGCAAAACTCTGTAAAAATGGCCATTTTGGTCACATGTGAGGGTTTAAAAAGTGGTTATTCAACATGAGGCACAACCCAATTGACATTTTGAATCATTTTTGGTACAGTCCAAAAAATCAATTTTCGGATGAAAAACGATGACTCCGGACATGCCGAACGTTCCCAAAATGGTCTAGAATGATGACATTTTAACATTTAATCTTTTGACTCTAAATGACTGTTGGATGTGAATTATGACTTTTTCAACTAAAATAAGTGTGTTTAAAGTCATTTCTGTGCCTGAAACGCGTCAAAATTGAAGCTTTTGAGTAAGGAAAACTCTGTAAAAATGGCAATTTTGGTCAACGTGAGTGTTTAAAAAGTGGTTATTCAACATGAGGCACGATCCAATTGACATTTTGAAGCATTTTTGGTACAGTCCAAAAAATCAATTTTCGGATGAAAAACGATGACTCCGGACATGTCGAACGTTCCCAAAATGGTCTATAATGATGAAATTTTAACATTTAATCTTTTGACTCTAAATGACTGTTGGATGTGCATTATGACTTTTTCAACTAAATTAAGTGTGTTTAAAGTCATTTCTGTGCCTGAAACGGGTCAAAATTGAAGCTTTTGAGTAAGCAAAACTCTGTAAAAATGGCAATTTTGGTCACTGTGAGGGTTTAAAAAGTGGTTATTCAACATGAGGCACGATCCAATTGACATTTTGAATCATTTTTGGTACAGTCCCAAAAATCAATTTTCGGATGAAAAACGATGACTCCGGACATGTCGAACGGTCCCAAAATGGTATATAATGATGAAATTTTAGCATTTAATCTTTGACTCTAAATGACTGTTGGATGTGCATTATGACTTTTTCAACTAAAATAAGTGTGTTTAAAGTCATTTCTGTGCCTGAAACGGGTCAAAATTGAAACTTTTGAGTAAGCAAAACTCTGTAAAAATGGCACTTTTGGTCACTGTGAGGGTTTAAAAAGTGGTTATTCAACATGAGGCACGATCCAATTGACATTTTGAATAATTTTTGGTACAGTCCAAAAAATCAATTTTCGAATGAAAAACGATGACTCCGGACATGTCGAACATTCCCAAAATGGTCTATAATGATGAAATTTTAACATTTATTCTTTTGACTCTAAATGACTGTTGGATGTGAATTATGACTTTTTCAACTAAAATAAGTGTGTTTAAAGTCATTTCTGTGCCTGAAACGGGTCAAAATTGAAGCTTTTGAGTAAGCAAAACTCTGTAAAAATGGCCATTTTGGTCACTGTGAGGGTTCAAAAAGTGGTTATTCAACATGAGGCACGATCCAATTGACATTTTGAATCATTTTTGGTACAGTCCAAAAAATCAATTTTCGGATGAAAAACGATGACTCCGGACATGCCGAACGTTCCCAAAATGGTCTAGAATGATGAAATTTTAACATTTAATCTTTTGACTCTAAATGACTGTTGGATGTGAATTATGACTTTTTCAACTAAAATAAGTGTGTTTAAAGTCATTTCTGTGCCTGAAACGGGTCAAAATTGAAGCTTTTGAGTAAGCAAAACTCTGTAAAAATGGCACTTTTGGTCACTGTGAGGGTTTAAAAAGTGGTTATTCAACATGAGGCACGATCCAATTGACATTTTGAATCATTTTTGGTACAGTCCCAAAAATCAATTTTCGGATGAAAAACGATGACTCCGGACATGTCGAACATTCCCAAAATGGTCAATAATGATGAAATTTTAACATTTAATCTTTTGACTCTAAATGACTGTTGGATGTGAATTATGACTTTTTCAACTAAAATAAGTGTGTTTAAAGTCATTTCTGTGCCTGAAACGGGTCAAAATTGAAGCTTTTGAGTAAGCAAAACTCTGTAAAAATGGCACTTTTGGTCACTGTGAGGGTTTAAAAAGTGGTTATTCAACATGAGGCACGATCCAATTGACATTTTGAATCATTTTTGGTACAGTCTCAAAAATCAATTTTCGGATGAAAAACGATGACTCCGGACATGTCGAACGTTCCCAAAATGGTCTATAATGATGAAATTTTAACATTTAATCTTTTGACTCTAAATGACTGTTGGATGTGAATTATGACTTTTTCAACTAAAATAAGTGTGTTTAAAGTCATTTCTGTGCCTGAAACGGGTCAAAATTGAAGCTTTTGAGTAAGCAAAACTCTGTAAAAATGGCACTTTTGGTCACTGTGAGGGTTTAAAAAGTGGTTATTCAACATGAGGCACGATCCAATTGACATTTTGAATCATTTTTGGTACAGTCCCAAAAATCAATTTTCGGATGAAAAACGATAACTCCGGACATGTCGAACGTTCCCAAAATGGTCTATAATGATGAAATTTTAACATTTAATCTTTTGACTCTAAATGACTGTTGGATGTGAATTATGACTTTTTCAACTCAAATAAGTGTGTTTAAAGTCATTTTTGTGACTGAAACGGGTCAAAATTGAAGCTTTTGAGTAAGCAAAACTCTGTAAAAATGGCCATTTTGGTCACTGTGAGGGTTTAAAAAGTGGTTATTCAACATGAGGCACGATCCAATTCACATTTTGAATCATTTTTGGTAAAGTCCAAAAAATCAATTTTCGGATGAAAAACGATGACTCCGGACATGCCGAACGTTCCCAAAATGGTCTATAATGATGAAATTTTAACATTTAATCTTTTGACTCTAAATGACTGTTGGATGTGAATTATGACTTTTTCAACTAAAATAAGTGTGTTTAAAATCATTTCTGTGCCTGAAACTGGTCAAAATTGAAGCTTTTGAGTAAGCAAAACTCTGTAAAAATGGCACTTTTGGTCACTGTGAGGGTTTAAAAAGTGGTTATTCAACATGAGGCACGATCCAATTGACATTTTGAATCATTTTTGGTACAGTCTCAAAAATCAATTTTCGGATGAAAAACGATGACTCCGGACATGTCGACCGTTCCCAAAATGGTCTATAATGATGAAATTTTAACATTTAATCTTTTGACTCTAAATGACTGTTGGATGTGAATTATGACTTTTTCAACTAAAATAAGTATGTTTAAAGTCATTTCTGTGACTGAAACGGGTCAAAATTGAAGCTTTTGAGTAAGCAAAACTCTGTAAAAATGGCCATTTTGGTCACTGTGAGTGTTTAAAAAGTGGTTATTCAACATGAGGCACGATCCAATTGACATTTTGAATCATTTTTGGTACAGTCCAAAAAATCAATTTTCGGATGAAAAACGATGACTCCGGACATGCCGAACGTTCCCAAAATGGTCTATAATGATGAAATTTTAACACTTAATCTTTTGACTCTAAATGACTGTTGGATGTGAATTATGACTTTTTCAACTAAAATAAGTGTGTTTAAAGTCATTTCTGTGCCTAAAACGGGTAAAAATTGAAGCTTTTGAGTAAGCAAGACTCTGTAAAAATGGCACTTTTGGTCACTGTGAGGGTTTAAAAAGTGGTTATTCAACATGAGGCACGATCCAATTGACATTTTGAATCATTTTTGGTACAGTCCAAAAAATCAATTTTCTGATGAAAAACGATGACTCCGGACATGTCGAACGTTCCCAAAATGGTCTATAATGATGAAATTTTAACATTTAATCTTTTGACTCTAAATGACTGTTGGATGTGAATTATGACTTTTTCAACTAAAATAAGTGTGTTTAAAGTCATTTCTGTGACTGAAACGGGTCAAAATTGAAGCTTTTGAGTAAGCAAAACTCTGTAAAAATGGCCATTTTGGTCACTGTGAGTGTTTAAAAAGTGGTTATTCAACATGAGGCACGATCCAATTGACATTTTGAATCATTTTTGGTACAGTCCAAAAAATCAATTTTCGGATGAAAAACGATGACTCCGGACATGCCGAACGTTCCCAAAATGGTCTATAATGATGAAATTTTAACACTTAATCTTTTGACTCTAAATGACTGTTGGATGTGAATTATGACTTTTTCAACTAAAATAAGTGTGTTTAAAGTCATTTCTGTGCCTAAAACGGGTAAAAATTGAAGCTTTTGAGTAAGCAAGACTCTGTAAAAATGGCACTTTTGGTCACTGTGAGGGTTTAAAAAGTGGTTATTCAACATGAGGCACGATCCAATTGACATTTTGAATCATTTTTGGTACAGTCCAAAAAATCAATTTTCTGATGAAAAACGATGACTCCGGACATGTCGAACGTTCCCAAAATGGTCTATAATGATGAAATTTTAACATTTAATCTTTTGACAGTAAATGACTGTTGGATGTGAATTATGACTTTTTCAACTAAAATAAGTGTGTTTAAAGTCATTTCTGTGCCTGAAACGGGTCAAAATTGAAGCTTTTGAGTAAGCAAAACTCTGTAAAAATGGCACTTTTGGTCACTGTGAGGGTTTAAAAAGTGGTTATTCAACATGAGGCACGATCCAATTGACATTTTGAATCATTTTTGGTACAGTCCCAAAAATCAATTTTCGGATGAAAAACGATGACTCCGGACATGTCGAACGTTCCCAAAATGGTCTATAATGATGAAATTTTAACATTTAATCTTTTGACTCTAAATGACTGTTGGATGTGAATTATGACTTTTTCAACTAAAATAAGTGTGTTTAAAGTCATTTCTGTGCCTGAAACGGGTCAAAATTGAAGCTTTTGAGTAAGCAAAACTCTGTAAAAATGGCACTTTTGGTCACTATGAGGGTTTAAAAAGTGGTTATTCAACATGAGGCACGATCCAATTGACATTTTGAATCATTTTTGGTACAGTCCCAAAAATCAATTTTCGGATGAAAAACGATGACTCCGGACATGTCGAACGTTCCCAAAATGGTCTATAATGATGAAATTTTAACATTTAATCTTTTGACTCTAAATGACTGTTGGATGTGCATTATGACTTTTTCAACTAAAATAAGTGTGTTTAAAGTCATTTCTGTGCCTGAAACGGGTCAAAATTGAAGCTTTTGAGTAAGCAAAACTCTGTAAAAATGGCAATTTTGGTCACTGTGAGGGTTTAAAAAGTGGTTATTCAACATGAGGCACGATCCAATTGACATTTTGAATCATTTTTGGTACAGTCCCAAAAATCAATTTTCGGATGAAAAACGATGACTCCGGACATGTCGAACGTTCCCAAAATGGTCTATAATGATGAAATTTTAACATTTAATCTTTTGACTCTAAATGACTGTTGGATGTGCATTATGACTTTTTCAACTAAAATAAGTGTGTTTAAAGTCATTTCTGTGCCTGAAACGGGTCAAAATTGAAGCTTTTGAGTAAGCAAAACTCTGTAAAAATGGCACTTTTGGTCACTGTGAGGGTTTAAAAAGTGGTTATTCAACATGAGGCATGATCCAATTGACATTTTGAATCATTTTTGGTACAGTCCAAAAAATCAATTTTTGGATGAAAAACGATGACTCCGGACATGTCGAACGTTCCCAAAATGGTCTATAATGATGAAATTTTAACATTTAATCTTTTGACTCTAAATGACTGTTGGATGTGAATTATGACTTTTTCAACTAAAATAAGTGTGTTTAAAGTCATTTCTGTGCCTGAAACGGGTCAAAATTGAAGCTTTTGAGTAAGCAAAACTCTGTAAAAATGGCACTTTTGGTCACTGTGAGTGTTTAAAAAGTGGTTATTCAACATGAGGCACGATCCAATTGACATTTTGAATCATTTTTGGTACAGTCCAAAAAATCAATTTTCGGATGAAAAACGATGACTCCGGACATGTCGACCGTTCCCAAAATGGTCTATAATGATGAAATTTTAACATTTAATCTTTTGACTCTAAATGACTGTTGGATGTGAATTATGACTTTTTCAACTAAAATAAGTGTGTTTAAAGTCATTTCTGTGCCTGAAACGGGTCAAAATTAAAGCTTTTGAGTAAGCAAAACTCTGTAAAAATGGCACTTTTGGTCACTATGAGGGTTTAAAAAGTGGTTATTCAACATGAGGCACGATCCAATTGACATTTAGAATCATTTTTGGTACAGTCCCAAAAATCAATTTTCGGATGAAAAACGGTGACTCCGGACATGTCGAACGTTCCCAAAATGGTCTATAATGATGAAATTTTAACATTTAATCTTTTGACTCTAAATGACTGTTGGATGTGAATTATGACTTTTTCAACTAAAATAAGTGTGTTTAAAGTCATTTCTGTGACTGAAACGGGTCAAAATTGAAGCTTTTGAGTAAGCAAAACTCTGTAAAAATGGCCATTTTGGTCACTGTGAGTGTTTAAAAAGTGGTTATTCAACATGAGGCACGATCCAATTGACATTTTGAATCATTTTTGGTACAGTCCAAAAAATCAATTTTCGGATGAAAAACGATGACTCCGGACATGTCGACCGTTCCCAAAATGGTCTATAATGATGAAATTTTAACATTTAATCTTTTGACTCTAAATGACTGTTGGATGTGAATTATGACTTTTTCAACTAAAATAAGTGTGTTTAAAGTCATTTCTGTGACTGAAACGGGTCAAAATTGAAGCTTTTGAGTAAGCAAAACTCTGTAAAAATGGCCATTTTGGTCACTGTGAGTGTTTAAAAAGTGGTTATTCAACATGAGGCACGATCCAATTGACATTTTGAATCATTTTTGGTACAGTCCAAAAAATCAATTTTCGGATGAAAAACGATGACTCCGGACATGTCGACCGTTCCCAAAATGGTCTATAATGATGAAATTTTAACATTTAATCTTTTGACTCTAAATGACTGTTGGATGTGAATTATGACTTTTTCAACTAAAATAAGTGTGTTTAAAGTCATTTCTGTGCCTGAAACGGGTCAAAATTGAAGCTTTTGAGTAAGCAAAACTCTGTAAAAATGGCACTTTTGGTCACTATGAGGGTTTAAAAAGTGGTTATTCAACATGAGGCACGATCCAATTGACATTTAGAATCATTTTTGGTACAGTCCCAAAAATCAATTTTCGGATGAAAAACGATGACTCCGGACATGTCGAACGTTCCCAAAATGGTCTATAATGATGAAATTTTAACATTTAATCTTTTGACTCTAAATGACTGTTGGATGTGCATTATGACTTTTTCAACTAAAATAAGTGTGTTTAAAGTCATTTCTGTGCCTGAAACGGGTCAAAATTGAAGCTTTTGAGTAAGCAAAACTCTGTAAAAATGGCACTTTTGGTCACTGTGAGGGTTTAAAAAGTGGTTATTCAACATGAGGCACGATCCAATTGACATTTTGAATCATTTTTGGTACAGTCTCAAAAATCAATTTTCGGATGAAAAACGATGACTCCGGACATGTCAAACGTTCCCAAAATGGTCTATAATGATGAAATTTTAACATTTAATCTTTTGACTCTAAATGACTGTTGGATGTGAATTATGACTTTTTCAACTAAAATAAGTGTGTTTAAAGTCATTTCTGTGCCTGAAACGGGTCAAAATTGAAGCTTTTGAGTAAGCAAAACTCTGTAAAAATGGCACTTTTGGTCACTGTGAGGGTTTAAAAAGTGGTTATTCAACATGAGGCACGATCCAATTGACATTTTGAATCATTTTTGGTACAGTCCCAAAAATCAATTTTCGGATGAAAAACGATAACTCCGGACATGTCGAACGTTCCCAAAATGGTCTATAATGATGAAATTTTAACATTTAATCTTTTGACTCTAAATGACTGTTGGATGTGAATTATGACTTTTTCAACTCAAATAAGTGTGTTTAAAGTCATTTTTGTGACTGAAACGGGTCAAAATTGAAGCTTTTGAGTAAGCAAAACTCTGTAAAAATGGCCATTTTGGTCACTGTGAGGGTTTAAAAAGTGGTTATTCAACATGAGGCACGATCCAATTCACATTTTGAATCATTTTTGGTAAAGTCCAAAAAATCAATTTTCGGATGAAAAACGATGACTCCGGACATGCCGAACGTTCCCAAAATGGTCTATAATGATGAAATTTTAACATTTAATCTTTTGACTCTAAATGACTGTTGGATGTGAATTATGACTTTTTCAACTAAAATAAGTGTGTTTAAAATCATTTCTGTGCCTGAAACTGGTCAAAATTGAAGCTTTTGAGTAAGCAAAACTCTGTAAAAATGGCACTTTTGGTCACTGTGAGGGTTTAAAAAGTGGTTATTCAACATGAGGCACGATCCAATTGACATTTTGAATCATTTTTGGTACAGTCTCAAAAATCAATTTTCGGATGAAAAACGATGACTCCGGACATGTCGACCATTCCCAAAATGGTCTATAATGATGAAATTTTAACATTTAATCTTTTGACTCTAAATGACTGTTGGATGTGAATTATGACTTTTTCAACTAAAATAAGTATGTTTAAAGTCATTTCTGTGACTGAAACGGGTCAAAATTGAAGCTTTTGAGTAAGCAAAACTCTGTAAAAATGGCCATTTTGGTCACTGTGAGTGTTTAAAAAGTGGTTATTCAACATGAGGCACGATCCAATTGACATTTTGAATCATTTTTGGTACAGTCCAAAAAATCAATTTTCGGATGAAAAACGATGACTCCGGACATGCCGAACGTTCCCAAAATGGTCTATAATGATGAAATTTTAACACTTAATCTTTTGACTCTAAATGACTGTTGGATGTGAATTATGACTTTTTCAACTAAAATAAGTGTGTTTAAAGTCATTTCTGTGCCTAAAACGGGTAAAAATTGAAGCTTTTGAGTAAGCAAGACTCTGTAAAAATGGCACTTTTGGTCACTGTGAGGGTTTAAAAAGTGGTTATTCAACATGAGGCACGATCCAATTGACATTTTGAATCATTTTTGGTACAGTCCAAAAAATCAATTTTCTGATGAAAAACGATGACTCCGGACATGTCGAACGTTCCCAAAATGGTCTATAATGATGAAATTTTAACATTTAATCTTTTGACTCTAAATGACTGTTGGATGTGAATTATGACTTTTTCAACTAAAATAAGTGTGTTTAAAGTCATTTCTGTGACTGAAACGGGTCAAAATTGAAGCTTTTGAGTAAGCAAAACTCTGTAAAAATGGCCATTTTGGTCACTGTGAGTGTTTAAAAAGTGGTTATTCAACATGAGGCACGATCCAATTGACATTTTGAATCATTTTTGGTACAGTCCAAAAAATCAATTTTCGGATGAAAAACGATGACTCCGGACATGCCGAACGTTCCCAAAATGGTCTATAATGATGAAATTTTAACACTTAATCTTTTGACTCTAAATGACTGTTGGATGTGAATTATGACTTTTTCAACTAAAATAAGTGTGTTTAAAGTCATTTCTGTGCCTAAAACGGGTAAAAATTGAAGCTTTTGAGTAAGCAAGACTCTGTAAAAATGGCACTTTTGGTCACTGTGAGGGTTTAAAAAGTGGTTATTCAACATGAGGCACGATCCAATTGACATTTTGAATCATTTTTGGTACAGTCCAAAAAATCAATTTTCTGATGAAAAACGATGACTCCGGACATGTCGAACGTTCCCAAAATGGTCTATAATGATGAAATTTTAACATTTAATCTTTTGACAGTAAATGACTGTTGGATGTGAATTATGACTTTTTCAACTAAAATAAGTGTGTTTAAAGTCATTTCTGTGCCTGAAACGGGTCAAAATTGAAGCTTTTGAGTAAGCAAAACTCTGTAAAAATGGCACTTTTGGTCACTGTGAGGGTTTAAAAAGTGGTTATTCAACATGAGGCACGATCCAATTGACATTTTGAATCATTTTTGGTACAGTCCCAAAAATCAATTTTCGGATGAAAAACGATGACTCCGGACATGTCGAACGTTCCCAAAATGGTCTATAATGATGAAATTTTAACATTTAATCTTTTGACTCTAAATGACTGTTGGATGTGAATTATGACTTTTTCAACTAAAATAAGTGTGTTTAAAGTCATTTCTGTGCCTGAAACGGGTCAAAATTGAAGCTTTTGAGTAAGCAAAACTCTGTAAAAATGGCACTTTTGGTCACTATGAGGGTTTAAAAAGTGGTTATTCAACATGAGGCACGATCCAATTGACATTTTGAATCATTTTTGGTACAGTCCCAAAAATCAATTTTCGGATGAAAAACGATGACTCCGGACATGTCGAACGTTCCCAAAATGGTCTATAATGATGAAATTTTAACATTTAATCTTTTGACTCTAAATGACTGTTGGATGTGCATTATGACTTTTTCAACTAAAATAAGTGTGTTTAAAGTCATTTCTGTGCCTGAAACGGGTCAAAATTGAAGCTTTTGAGTAAGCAAAACTCTGTAAAAATGGCAATTTTGGTCACTGTGAGGGTTTAAAAAGTGGTTATTCAACATGAGGCACGATCCAATTGACATTTTGAATCATTTTTGGTACAGTCCCAAAAATCAATTTTCGGATGAAAAACGATGACTCCGGACATGTCGAACGTTCCCAAAATGGTCTATAATGATGAAATTTTAACATTTAATCTTTTGACTCTAAATGACTGTTGGATGTGAATTATGACTTTTTCAACTAAAATAAGTGTGTTTAAAGTCATTTCTGTGACTGAAACGGGTCAAAATTGAAGCTTTTGAGTAAGCAAAACTCTGTAAAAATGGCCATTTTGGTCACTGTGAGGGTTTAAAAAGTGGTTATTCAACATGAGGCACGATCCAATTGACATTTTGAATCATTTTTGGTACAGTCCAAAAAATCAATTTTCGGATGAAAAACGATGACTCCGGACATGTCGACCGTTCCCAAAATGGTCTATAATGATGAAATTTTAACATTTAATCTTTTGACTCTAAATGACTGTTGGATGTGAATTATGACTTTTTCAACTAAAATAAGTGTGTTTAAAGTCATTTCTGTGCCTGAAACGGGTCAAAATTGAAGCTTTTGAGTAAGCAAAAATCTGTAAAAATGGCACTTTTGGTCACTATGAAGGTTTAAAAAGTGGTTATTCAACATGAGGCACGATCCAATTGACATTTAGAATCATTTTTGGTACAGTCCCAAAAATCAATTTTCGGATGAAAAACGATGACTCCGGACATGTCGAAGGTTCCCAAAATGGTCTATAATGATGAAATTTTAACATTTAATCTTTTGACTCTAAATGACTGTTGGATGTGCATTATGACTTTTTCAACTAAAATAAGTGTGTTTAAAGTCATTTCTGTGCCTGAAACGGGTCAAAATTGAAGCTTTTGAGTAAGCAAAACTCTGTAAAAATGGCACTTTTGGTCACTGTGAGGGTTTAAAAAGTGGTTATTCAACATGAGGCATGATCCAATTGACATTTTGAATCATTTTTGGTACAGTCCAAAAAATCAATTTTTGGATGAAAAACGATGACTCCGGACATGTCGAACGTTCCCAAAATGGTCTATAATGATGAAATTTTAACATTTAATCTTTTGACTCTAAATGACTGTTGGATGTGAATTATGACTTTTTCAACTAAAATAAGTGTGTTTAAAGTCATTTCTGTGCCTGAAACGGGTCAAAATTGAAGCTTTTGAGTAAGCAAAACTCTGTAAAAATGGCACTTTTGGTCACTGTGAGTGTTTAAAAAGTGGTTATTCAACATGAGGCACGATCCAATTGACATTTTGAATCATTTTTGGTACAGTCCAAAAAATCAATTTTCGGATGAAAAACGATGACTCCGGACATGTCGACCGTTCCCAAAATGGTCTATAATGATGAAATTTTAACATTTAATCTTTTGACTCTAAATGACTGTTGGATGTGAATTATGACTTTTTCAACTAAAATAAGTGTGTTTAAAGTCATTTCTGTGCCTGAAACGGGTCAAAATTAAAGCTTTTGAGTAAGCAAAACTCTGTAAAAATGGCACTTTTGGTCACTATGAGGGTTTAAAAAGTGGTTATTCAACATGAGGCACGATCCAATTGACATTTAGAATCATTTTTGGTACAGTCCAAAAAATCAATTTTCGGATGAAAAACGGTGACTCCGGACATGTCGAACGTTCCCAAAATGGTCTATAATGATGAAATTTTAACATTTAATCTTTTGACTCTAAATGACTGTTGGATGTGAATTATGACTTTTTCAACTAAAATAAGTGTGTTTAAAGTCATTTCTGTGACTGAAACGGGTCAAAATTGAAGCTTTTGAGTAAGCAAAACTCTGTAAAAATGGCCATTTTGGTCACTGTGAGTGTTTAAAAAGTGGTTATTCAACATGAGGCACGATCCAATTGACATTTTGAATCATTTTTGGTACAGTCCAAAAAATCAATTTTCGGATGAAAAACGATGACTCCGGACATGTCGACCGTTCCCAAAATGGTCTATAATGATGAAATTTTAACATTTAATCTTTTGACTCTAAAACAGTTGGATGTGAATTATGACTTTTCAACTAAAATAAGTGTGTTTAAAGTCATTTCTGTGCCTTGAAACGGGTCAAAATTGAAGCTTTTGAGTAAGCAAAACTCTGTAAAAATGGCAACTTTTGGTCACTGTGAGTGTTTTAAAAAGTGGTTATTCAACATGAGGCACGATCCAATTGACATTTTGAATCATTTTTGGTACAGTCCAAAAATCAATTTTCGGATGAAAAACGATGACTCCGGACATGTCGACCGTTCCCAAAATGGTCTATAATGATGAAATTTTAACATTTAATCTTTTGACTCTAAATGACTGTTGGATGTGAATTATGACTTTTTCAACTAAAATAAGTGTGTTTAAAGTCATTTCTGTGCCTGAAACGGGTAAAAATTGAAGCTTTTGAGTAAGCAAAACTCTGTAAAAATGGCACTTTTGGTCACTATGAGGGTTTAAAAAGTGGTTATTCAACATGAGGCACGATCCAATTGACATTTAGAATCATTTTTGGTACAGTCCCAAAAATCAATTTTCGGATGAAAAACGATGACTCCGGACATGTCGAACGTTCCCAAAATGGTCTATAATGATGAAATTTTAACATTTAATCTTTTGACTCTAAATGACTGTTGGATGTGCATTATGACTTTTTCAACTAAAATAAGTGTGTTTAAAGTCATTTCTGTGCCTGAAACGGGTCAAAATTGAAGCTTTTGAGTAAGCAAAACTCTGTAAAAATGGCACTTTTGGTCACTGTGAGGGTTTAAAAAGTGGTTATTCAACATGAGGCACGATCCAATTGACATTTTGAATCATTTTTTGGTACAGTCCCAAAAATCAATTTTCGGATGAAAAACGATGACTCCGGACATGTCGAACGTTCCCAAAATGGTCCTATAATGATGAAATTTTAACATTTAATCTTTTGACTCTAAATGACTGTTGGATGTGAATTATGACTTTTTCAACTAAAATAAGTGTGTTTAAAGTCATTTCTGTGCCTGAAACGGGTCAAAATTGAAGACTTTTGAGTAAGCAAAACTGTAAAAATGGCACTTTTGGTCACTGTGAGGGTTTAAAAAGTGGTTATTCAACATGAGGCACGATCCAATCGACATTTTGAATCATTTTTGGTACAGTCCCAAAAATCAATTTTCGGATGAAAAACGATGACTCCGGACATGTCGAACGTTCCCAAAATGGTCAATAATGATGAAATTTTAACATTTAATCTTTTGACTCTAAATGACTGTTGGATGTGAATTATGACTTTTTCAACTAAAATAAGTGTGTTTAAAGTCATTTCTGTGCCTGAAACGGGTCAAAATTGAAGCTTTTGAGTAAGCAAAACTCTGTAAAAATGGCACTTTTGGTCACTGTGAGGGTTTAAAAAGTGGTTATTCAACATGAGGCATGATCCAATTGACATTTTGAATCATTTTTGGTACAGTCCAAAAAATCGATTTTCGGATGAAAAACGATGACTCCGGACATGTCGAACGTTCCCAAAATGGTCTATAATGATGAAATTTTAACATTTAATCTTTTGACTCTAAATGACTGTTGGATGTGAATTATGACTTTTTCAACTCAAATAAGTGTGTTTAAAGTCATTTCTGTGACTGAAACGGGTCAAAATTGAAGCTTTTGAGTAAGCAAAACTCTGTAAAAATGGCCATTTTGGTCACTGTGAGGGTTTAAAAAGTGGTTATTCAACATGAGGCACGATCCAATTCACATTTTGAATCATTTTTGGTACAGTCCAAAAAATCAATTTTCGGATGAAAAACGATGACTCCGGCCTTGCCGAACGTTCCCAAAATGGTCTATAATGATGAAATTTTAACATTTAATCTTTTGACTCTAAATGACTGTTGGATGTGAATTATGACTTTTTCAACTAAAAAAAGTGTGTTTAAAGTCATTTCTGTGCCTGAAATGGGTCAAAATTGAAGCTTTTGAGTAAGCAAAACTCTGTAAAAATGGCACTTTTGGTCACTGTGAGGGTTTAAAAAGTGGTTATTCAATATGAGGCACGATCAAATTGACATTTTGAATCATTTTTGGTACAGTCCCAAAAATCAATTTTCGGATGAAAAACGAGACTCCGGACATGTCGAACGTTCCCAAAATGGTCTATAATGATGAAATTTTAACATTTAATCTTTTGACTCTAAATGACTGGTTGGATGTGAATTATGACTTTTTCAACTAAAATAAGTGTGTTTAAAGTCATTTCTGTGACTGAAACGGGTCAAAATTTGAAGCTTTTGAGTAAGCAAAACTCTGTAAAAATGGCCATTTTGGTCACTGTGAGGGTTTAAAAAGTGGTTATTCAACATGAGGCATGATCCAATTGACATTTTGAATCATTTTTGGTACAGTCCAAAAAATCGATTTTCGGATGAAAAACGATGACTCCGGACATGTCGAACGTTCCCAAAATGGTCTATAATGATGAAATTTTAACATTTAATCTTTTGACTCTAAATGACTGTTGGATGTGAATTATGACTTTTTCAACTCAAATAAGTGTGTTTAAAGTCATTTCTGTGACTGAAACGGGTCAAAATTGAAGCTTTTGAGTAAGCAAAACTCTGTAAAAATGGCCATTTTGGTCACTGTGAGGGTTTAAAAAGTGGTTATTCAACATGAGGCACGATCCAATTCACATTTTGAATCATTTTTGGTACAGTCCAAAAAATCAATTTTCGGATGAAAAACGATGACTCCGGCCTTGCCGAACGTTCCCAAAATGGTCTATAATGATGAAATTTTAACATTTAATCTTTGACTCTAAATGACTGTTGGATGTGAATTATGACTTTTTCAACTAAAAAAAGTGTGTTTAAAGTCATTTCTGTGCCTGAAATGGGTCAAAATTGAAGCTTTTGAGTAAGCAAAACTCTGTAAAAATGGCACTTTTGGTCACTGTGAGGGTTTAAAAAGTGGTTATTCAATATGAGGCACGATCCAATTGACATTTTGAATCATTTTTGGTACAGTCCCAAAAATCAATTTTCGGATGAAAAACGATGACTCCGGACATGTCGAACGTTCCCAAAATGGTCTATAATGATGAAATTTTAACATTTAATCTTTTGACTCTAAATGACTGTTGGATGTGAATTATGACTTTTTCAACTAAAATAAGTGTGTTTAAAGTCATTTCTGTGACTGAAACGGGTCAAAATTGAAGCTTTTGAGTAAGCAAAACTCTGTAAAAATGGCCATTTTGGTCACTGTGAGGGGTTTAAAAAGTGGTTATTCAACATGAGGCACGATCCAATTGACATTTTGAATCATTTTTGGTACAGTCCAAAAAATCAATTTTTGGATGAAAAACGATGACTCCGGACATTTCGACCGTTCCCAAAATGGTCTATAATGATGAAATTTTAACATTTAATCTTTTGACTCTAAATGACTGTTGGATGTGAAGTATGACTTTTTCAACTAAAATAAGTGTGTTTAAAGTCATTTCTGTGCCTGAAACGGGTCAAAATTGAAGCTCTTGAGTAAGCAAAACTCTGTAAAAATGGCACTTTTGGTCACTATGAGGGTTTAAAAAGTGGTTATTCAACATGAGGCACGATCCAATTGACATTTAGAATCATTTTTGGTACAGTCCCAAAAATCAATTTTCGGATGAAAAACGATGACTCCGGACATGTCGACCGTTCCCAAATGGTCTATAATGATGAAATTTTAACATTTAATCTTTTGACTCTAAAATGACTGTTGGATGTGAATTATGACTTTTTCAACTAAAATAAGTGTGTTTAAAGTCATTTCTGTGCCTGAAACGGGTCAAAATTAAAGCTTTTGAGTAAGCAAAACTCTGTAAAAATGGCACTTTTGGTCACTATGAGGGTTTAAAAAGTGGTTATTCAACATGAGGCACGATCCAATTGACACTTAGAATCATTTTTGGTACAGTCCCAAAATCAATTTTCGGATGAAAAACGGTGACTCCGGACATGTCGAACGTTTCCAAAATGGTCTATAATGATGAAATTTTAACATTTAATCTTTTGACTCTAAATGACTGTTGGATGTGAATTATGACTTTTTCAAATAAAATAAGTGTGTTTAAAGTCATTTCTGTGACTGAAACGGGTCAAAATTGAAGCTTTTGAGTAAGCAAAACTCTGTAAAAATGGCCATTTTGGTCACTGTGAGTGTTTAAAAAGTGGTTATTCAACATGAGGCACGATCCAATTGACATTTTGAATCATTTTTGGTACAGTCCAAAAAATCAATTTTCGGATGAAAAACGATGACTCCGGACATGTCGACCGTTCCCAAAATGGTCTATAATGATGAAATTTTAACATTTAATCTTTTGACTCTAAATGACTGTTGGATGTGAATTATGACTTTTTCAACTAAAATAAGTGTGTTTAAAGTCATTTCTGTGCCTGAAACGGGTCAAAATTGAAGCTTTTGAGTAAGCAAAACTCTGTAAAAATGGCACTTTTGGTCACTATGAGGGTTTAAAAAGTGGTTATTCAACATGAGGCACGATCCAATTGACATTTAGAATCATTTTTGGTACAGTCCCAAAAATCAATTTTCGGATGAAAAACGATGACTCCGGACATGTCGACCGTTCCCAAAATGGTCTATAATGATGAAATTTTAACATTTAATCTTTTGACTCTAAATGACTGTTGGATGTGAATTATGACTTTTTCAACTAAAATAAGTGTGTTTAAAGTCATTTCTGTGCCTGAAACGGGTCAAAATTGAAGCTTTTGAGTAAGCAAAACTCTGTAAAAATGGCACTTTTGGTCACTATGAGGGTTTAAAAAGTGGTTATTCAACATGAGGCACGATCCAATTGACATTTAGAATCATTTTTGGTACAGTCCCAAAAATCAATTTTCGGATGAAAAACGATGACTCCGGACATGTCGAACGTTCCCAAAATGGTCTATAATGATGAAATTTTAACATTTAATCTTTTGACTCTAAATGACTGTTGGATGTGAATTATGACTTTTTCAACTAAAATAAGTGTGTTTAAAGTCATTTCTGTGACTGAAACGGGTCAAAATTGAAGCTTTTGAGTAAGCAAAACTCTGTAAAAATGGCCATTTTGGTCACTGTGAGTGTTTAAAAAGTGGTTATTCAACATGAGGCACGATCCAATTGACATTTTGAATCATTTTTGGTACAGTCCAAAAAATCAATTTTCGGATGAAAAACGATGACTCCGGACATGTCGACCGTTCCCAAAATGGTCTATAATGATGAAATTTTAACATTTAATCTTTTGACTCTAAATGACTGTTGGATGTGAATTATGACTTTTTCAACTAAAATAAGTGTGTTTAAAGTCATTTCTGTGCCTGAAACGGGTCAAAATTGAAGCTTTTGAGTAAGCAAAACTCTGTAAAAATGGCACTTTTGGTCACTATGAGGGTTTAAAAAGTGGTTATTCAACATGAGGCACGATCCAATTGACATTTAGAATCATTTTTGGTACAGTCCCAAAAATCAATTTTCGGATGAAAAACGATGACTCCGGACATGTCGAACGTTCCCAAAATGGTCTATAATGATGAAATTTTAACATTTAATCTTTTGACTCTAAATGACTGTTGGATGTGCATTATGACTTTTTCAACTAAATAAGTGTGTTTAAAGTCATTTCTGTGCCTGAAACGGGTCAAAATTGAAGCTTTTGAGTAAGCAAAACTCTGTAAAAATGGCACTTTTGGTCACTGTGAGGGTTTAAAAAGTGGTTATTCAACATGAGGCACGATCCAATTGACATTTTGAATCATTTTTGGTACAGTCCCAAAAATCAATTTTCGGATGAAAAACGATGACTCCGGACATGTCGAACGTTCCCAAAATGGTCTATAATGATGAAATTTTAACATTTAATCTTTTGACTCTAAATGACTGTTGGATGTGAATTATGACTTTTTCAACTAAAATAAGTGTGTTTAAAGTCATTTCTGTGCCTGAAACGGGTCAAAATTGAAGCTTTTGAGTAAGCAAAACTCTGTAAAAATGGCACTTTTGGTCACTGTGAGGGTTTAAAAAGTGGTTATTCAACATGAGGCACGATCCAATCGACATTTTGAATCATTTTTGGTACAGTCCCAAAAATCAATTTTCGGATGAAAAACGATGACTCCGGACATGTCGAACGTTCCCAAAATGGTCAATAATGATGAAATTTTAACATTTAATCTTTTGACTCTAAATGACTGTTGGATGTGAATTATGACTTTTTCAACTAAAATAAGTGTGTTTAAAGTCATTTCTGTGCCTGAAACGGGTCAAAATTGAAGCTTTTGAGTAAGCAAAACTCTGTAAAAATGGCACTTTTGGTCACTGTGAGGGTTTAAAAAGTGGTTATTCAACATGAGGCATGATCCAATTGACATTTTGAATCATTTTTGGTACAGTCCAAAAAATCGATTTTCGGATGAAAAACGATGACTCCGGACATGTCGAACGTTCCCAAAATGGTCTATAATGATGAAATTTTAACATTTCATCTTTTGACTCTAAATGACTGTTGGATGTGAATTATGACTTTTTCAACTCAAATAAGTGTGTTTAAAGTCATTTCTGTGACTGAAACGGGTCAAATTTGAAGCTTTTGAGTAAGCAAAACTCTGTAAAAATGGCCATTTTGGTCACTGTGAGGGTTTAAAAAGTGGTTATTCAACATGAGGCACGATCCAATTCACATTTTGAATCATTTTTGGTACAGTCCAAAAAATCAATTTTCGGATGAAAAACGATGACTCCGGCCATGCCGAACGTTCCCCAAATGGTCTATAATGATGAAATTTTAACATTTAATCTTTTGACTCTAAATGACTGTTGGATGTGAATTATGACTTTTTCAACTAAAATAAGTGTGTTTAAAGTCATTTCTGTGCCTGAAACGGGTCAAAATTGAAGCTTTTGAGTAAGCAAAACTCTGTAAAAATGGCACTTTTGGTCACTATGAGGGTTTAAAAAGTGGTTATTCAACATGAGGCACGATCCAATTGACATTTAGAATCATTTTTGGTACAGTCCCAAAAATCAATTTTCGGATGAAAAACGATGACTCCGGACATGTCGACCGTTCCCAAAATGGTCTATAATGATGAAATTTTAACATTTAATCTTTTGACTCTAAATGACTGTTGGATGTGAATTATGACTTTTTCAACTAAAATAAGTGTGTTTAAAGTCATTTCTGTGCCTGAAACGGGTCAAAATTGAAGCTTTTGAGTAAGCAAAACTCTGTAAAAATGGCACTTTTGGTCACTATGAGGGTTTAAAAAGTGGTTATTCAACATGAGGCACGATCCAATTGACATTTAGATTCATTTTTGGTACAGTCCCAAAAATCAATTTTCGGATGAAAAACGATGACTCCGGACATGTCGAACGTTCCCAAAATGGTCTATAATGATGAAATTTTAACATTTAATCTTTTGACTCTAAATGACTGTTGGATATGAATTATGACTTTTTCAACTAAAATAAGTGTGTTTAAAGTCATTTCTGTGACTGAAACGGGTCAAAATTGAAGCTTTTGAGTAAGCAAAACTCTGTAAAAATGGCCATTTTGGTCACTGTGAGTGTTTAAAAAGTGGTTATTCAACATGAGGCACGATCCAATTGACATTGTGAATCATTTTTGGTACAGTCCAAAAAATCAATTTTCGGATGAAAAACGATGACTCCGGACATGTCGACCGTTCCCAAAATGGTCTATAATGATGAAATTTTAACATTTAATCTTTTGACTCTAAATGACTGTTGGATGTGAATTATGACTTTTTCAACTAAAATAAGTGTGTTTAAAGTCATTTCTGTGCCTGAAACGGGTCAAAATTGAAGCTTTTGAGTAAGCAAAACTCTGTAAAAATGGCACTTTTGGTCACTATGAGGGTTTAAAAAGTGGTTATTCAACATGAGGCACGATCCAATTGACATTTAGAATCATTTTTGGTACAGTCCCAAAAATCAATTTTCGGATGAAAAACGATGACTCCGGACATGTCGAACGTTCCCAAAATGGTCTATAATGATGAAATTTTAACATTTAATCTTTTGACTCTAAATGACTGTTGGATGTGCATTATGACTTTTTCAACTAAAATAAGTGTGTTTAAAGTCATTTCTGTGCCTGAAACGGGTCAAAATTGAAGCTTTTGAGTAAGCAAAACTCTGTAAAAATGGCACTTTTGGTCACTGTGAGGGTTTAAAAAGTGGTTATTCAATATGAGGCACGATCCAATTGACATTTTGAATCATTTTTGGTACAGTCCCAAAAATCAATTTTCGGATGAAAAACGATGACTCCGGACATGTCGAACGTTCCCAAAATGGTCTATAATGATGAAATTTTAACATTTAATCTTTTGACTCTAAATGACTGTTGGATGTGAATTATGACTTTTTCAACTAAAATAAGTGTGTTTAAAGTCATTTCTGTGACTGAAACGGGTCAAAATTGAAGCTTTTGAGTAAGCAAAACTCTGTAAAAATGGCCATTTTGGTCACTGTGAGGGTTTAAAAAGTGGTTATTCAACATGAGGCACGATCCAATTGACATTTTGAATCATTTTTGGTACAGTCCAAAAAATCAATTTTCGGATGAAAAACGATGACTCCGGACATGTCGACCGTTCCCAAAATGGTCTATAATGATGAAATTTTAACATTTAATCTTTTGACTCTAAATGACTGTTGGATGTGAATTATGACTTTTTCAACTAAAATAAGTGTGTTTAAAGTCATTTCTGTGCCTGAAACGGGTCAAAATTAAAGCTTTTGAGTAAGCAAAACTCTGTAAAAATGGCACTTTTGGTCACTATGAGGGTTTAAAAAGTGGTTATTCAACATGAGGCACGATCCAATTGACATTTAGAATCATTTTTGGTACAGTCCCAAAAATCAATTTTCGGATGAAAAACGGTGACTCCGGACATGTCGAACGTTCCCAAAATGGTCTATAATGATGAAATTTTAACATTTAATCTTTTGACTCTAAATGACTGTTGGATGTGAATTATGACTTTTTCAACTAAAATAAGTGTGTTTAAAGTCATTTCTGTGACTGAAACGGGTCAAAATTGAAGCTTTTGAGTAAGCAAAACTCTGTAAAAATGGCCATTTTGGTCACTGTGAGTGTTTAAAAAGTGGTTATTCAACATGAGGCACGATCCAATTGACATTTTGAATCATTTTTGGTACAGTCCAAAAAATCAATTTTCGGATGAAAAACGATGACTCCGGACATGTCGACCGTTCCCAAAATGGTCTATAATGATGAAATTTTAACATTTAATCTTTTGACTCTAAATGACTGTTGGATGTGAATTATGACTTTTTCAACTAAAATAAGTGTGTTTAAAGTCATTTCTGTGCCTGAAACGGGTCAAAATTGAAGCTTTTGAGTAAGCAAAACTCTGTAAAAATGGCACTTTTGGTCACTATGAGGGTTTTAAAAGTGGTTATTCAACATGAGGCACGATCCAATTGACATTTAGAATCATTTTTGGTACAGTCCAAAAAATCAATTTTCGGATGAAAAACGATGACTCCGGCCATGCCGAACGTTCCCAAAATGGTCTATAATGATGAAATTTTAACATTTAATCTTTTGACTCTAAATGACTGTTGGATGTGAATTATGACTTTTTCAACTAAAAAAAGTGTGTTTAAAGTCATTTCTGTGCCTGAAACGGGTCAAAATTGAAGCTTTTGAGTAAGCAAAACTCTGTAAAAATGGCACTTTTGGTCACTGTGAGGGTTTAAAAAGTGGTTATTCAATATGAGGCACGATCCAATTGACATTTTGAATCATTTTTGGTACAGTCCCAAAAATCAATTTTCGGATGAAAAACGATGACTCCGGACATGTCGAACGTTCCCAAAATGGTCTATAATGATGAAATTTTAACATTTAATCTTTTGACTCTAAATGACTGTTGGATGTGAATTATGACTTTTTCAACTAAAATAAGTGTGTTTAAAGTCATTTCTGTGACTGAAACGGGTCAAAATTGAAGCTTTTGAGTAAGCAAAACTCTGTAAAAATGGCCATTTTGGTCACTGTGAGGGTTTAAAAAGTGGTTATTCAACATGAGGCACGATCCAATTGACATTTTGAATCATTTTTGGTACAGTCCAAAAAATCAATTTTCGGATGAAAAACGATGACTCCGGACATGTCGACCGTTCCCAAAATGGTCTATAATGATGAAATTTTAACATTTAATCTTTTGACTCTAAATGACTGTTGGATGTGAATTATGACTTTTTCAACTAAAATAAGTGTGTTTAAAGTCATTTCTGTGCCTGAAACGGGTCAAAATTAAAGCATTTGAGTAAGCAAAACTCTGTAAAAATGGCACTTTTGGTCACTATGAGGGTTTAAAAAGTGGTTATTCAACATGAGGCACGATCCAATTGACATTTAGAATCATTTTTGGTACAGTCCCAAAAATCAATTTTCGGATGAAAAACGGTGACTCCGGACATGTCGAACGTTCCCAAAATGGTCTATAATGATGAAATTTTAACATTTAATCTTTTGACTCTAAATGACTGTTGGATGTGAATTATGACTTTTTCAACTAAAATAAGTGTGTTTAAAGTCATTTCTGTGACTGAAACGGGTCAAAATTGAAGCTTTTGAGTAAGCAAAACTCTGTAAAAATGGCCATTTTGGTCACTGTGAGTGTTTAAAAAGTGGTTATTCAACATGAGGCACGATCCAATTGACATTTTGAATCATTTTTGGTACAGTCCAAAAAATCAATTTTCGGATGAAAAACGATGACTCCGGACATGTCGACCGTTCCCAAAATGGTCTATAATGATGAAATTTTAACATTTAATCTTTTGACTCTAAATGACTGTTGGATGTGAATTATGACTTTTTCAACTAAAATAAGTGTGTTTAAAGTCATTTCTGTGCCTGAAACGGGTCAAAATTGAAGCTTTTGAGTAAGCAAAACTCTGTAAAAATGGCACTTTTGGTCACTATGAGGGTTTAAAAAGTGGTTATTCAACATGAGGCACGATCCAATTGACATTTAGAATCATTTTTGGTACAGTCCCAAAAATCAATTTTCGGATGAAAAACGATGACTCCGGACATGTCGACCGTTCCCAAAATGGTCTATAATGATGAAATTTTAACATTTAATCTTTTGACTCTAAATGACTGTTGGATGTGAATTATGACTTTTTCAACTAAAATAAGTGTGTTTAAAGTCATTTCTGTGCCTGAAACGGGTCAAAATTGAAGCTTTTGAGTAAGCAAAACTCTGTAAAAATGGCACTTTTGGTCACTGTGAGTGTTTAAAAAGTGGTTATTCAACATGAGGCACGATCCAATTGACATTTTGAATCATTTTTGGTACAGTCCAAAAAATCAATTTTCGGATGAAAAACGATGACTCCGGACATGTCGACCGTTCCCAAAATGGTCTATAATGATGAAATTTTAACATTTAATCTTTTGACTCTAAATGACTGTTGGATGTGAATTATTACTTTTTCAACTAAAATAAGTGTGTTTAAAGTCATTTCTGTGCCTGAAACGGGTCAAAATTGAAGCTTTTGAGTAAGCAAAACTCTGTAAAAATGGCACTTTTGGTCACTATGAGGGTTTAAAAAGTGGTTATTCAACATGAGGCACGATCCAATTGACATTTAGAATCATTTTTGGTACAGTCCCAAAAATCAATTTTCGGATGAAAAACGATGACTCCGGACATGTCGAACGTTCCCAAAATGGTCTATAATGATGAAATTTTAACATTTAATCTTTTGACTCTAAATGACTGTTGGATGTGCATTATGACTTTTTCAACTAAAATAAGTGTGTTTAAAGTCATTTCTGTGCCTGAAACGGGTCAAAATTGAAGCTTTTGAGTAAGCAAAACTCTGTAAAAATGGCACTTTTGGTCACTGTGAGGGTTTAAAAAGTGGTTATTCAACATGAGGCACGATCCAATTGACATTTTGAATCATTTTTGGTACAGTCCCAAAAATCAATTTTCGGATGAAAAACGATGACTCCGGACATGTCGAACGTTCCCAAAATGGTCTATAATGATGAAATTTTAACATTTAATCTTTTGACTCTAAATGACTGTTGGATGTGAATTATAACTTTTTCAACTAAAATAAGTGTGTTTAAAGTCATTTCTGTGCCTGAAACGGGTCAAAATTGAAGCTTTTGAGTAAGCAAAACTCTGTAAAAATGGCACTTTTGGTCACTGTGAGGGTTTAAAAAGTGGTTATTCAACATGAGGCACGATCCAATCGACATTTTGAATCATTTTTGGTACAGTCCCAAAAATCAATTTTCGGATGAAAAACGATGACTCCGGACATGTCGAACGTTCCCAAAATGGTCAATAATGATGAAATTTTAACATTTAATCTTTTGACTCTAAATGACTGTTGGATGTGAATTATGACTTTTTCAACTAAAATAAGTGTGTTTAAAGTCATTTCTGTGCCTGAAACGGGTCAAAATTGAAGCTTTTGAGTAAGCAAAACTCTGTAAAAATGGCACTTTTGGTCACTGTGAGGGTTTAAAAAGTGGTTATTCAACATGAGGCATGATCCAATTGACATTTTGAATCATTTTTGGTACAGTCCAAAAAATCGATTTTCGGATGAAAAACGATGACTCCGGACATGTCGAACGTTCCCAAAATGGTCTATAATGATGAAATTTTAACATTTAATCTTTTGACTCTAAATGACTGTTGGATGTGAATTATGACTTTTTCAACTCAAATAAGTGTGTTTAAAGTCATTTCTGTGACTGAAACGGGTCAAAATTGAAGCTTTTGAGTAAGCAAAACTCTGTAAAAATGGCCATTTTGGTCACTGTGAGGGTTTAAAAAGTGGTTATTCAACATGAGGCACGATCCAATTCACATTTTGAATCATTTTTGGTACAGTCCAAAAAATCAATTTTCGGATGAAAAACGATGACTCCGGCCATGCCGAACGTTCCCAAAATGGTCTATAATGATGAAATTTTAACATTTAATCTTTTGACTCTAAATGACTGTTGGATGTGAATTATGACTTTTTCAACTAAAAAAAGTGTGTTTAAAGTCATTTCTGTGCCTGAAACGGGTCAAAATTGAAGCTTTTGAGTAAGCAAAACTCTGTAAAAATGGCACTTTTGGTCACTGTGAGGGTTTAAAAAGTGGTTATTCAATATGAGGCACGATCCAATTGACATTTTGAATCATTTTTGGTACAGTCCCAAAAATCAATTTTCGGATGAAAAACGATGACTCCGGACATGTCGAACATTCCCAAAATGGTCTATAATGATGAAATTTTAACATTTAATCTTTTGACTCTAAATGACTGTTGGATGTGAATTATGACTTTTTCAACTAAAATAAGTGTGTTTAAAGTCATTTCTGTGACTGAAACGGGTCAAAATTGAAGCTTTTGAGTAAGCAAAACTCTGTAAAAATGGCCATTTTGGTCACTGTGAGGGTTTAAAAAGTGGTTATTCAACATGAGGCACGATCCAATTGACATTTTGAATCATTTTTGGTACAGTCCAAAAAATCAATTTTCGGATGAAAAACGATGACTCCGGACATGTCGACCGTTCCCAAAATGGTCTATAATGATGAAATTTTAACATTTAATCTTTTGACTCTAAATGACTGTTGGATGTGAATTATGACTTTTTCAACTAAAATAAGTGTGTTTAAAGTCATTTCTGTGCCTGAAACGGGTCAAAATTAAAGCTTTTGAGTAAGCAAAACTCTGTAAAAATGGCACTTTTGGTCACTATGAGGGTTTAAAAAGTGGTTATTCAACATGAGGCACGATCCAATTGACATTTAGAATCATTTTTGGTACAGTCCCAAAAATCAATTTTCGGATGAAAAACGGTGACTCCGGACATGTCGAACGTTCCCAAAATGGTCTATAATGATGAAATTTTAACATTTAATCTTTTGACTCTAAATGACTGTTGGATGTGAATTATGACTTTTTCAACTAAAATAAGTGTGTTTAAAGTCATTTCTGTGCCTGAAACGGGTCAAAATTGAAGCTTTTGAGTAAGCAAAACTCTGTAAAAATGGCACTTTTGGTCACTATGAGGGTTTAAAAAGTGGTTATTCAACATGAGGCACGATCCAATTGACATTTAGAATCATTTTTGGTACAGTCCCAAAAATCAATTTTCGGATGAAAAACGATGACTCCGGACATGTCGACCGTTCCCAAAATGGTCTATAATGATGAAATTTTAACATTTAATCTTTTGACTCTAAATGACTGTTGGATGTGAATTATGACTTTTTCAACTAAAATAAGTGTGTTTAAAGTCATTTCTGTGCCTGAAACGGGTCAAAATTGAAGCTTTTGAGTAAGCAAAACTCTGTAAAAATGGCACTTTTGGTCACTATGAGGGTTTAAAAAGTGGTTATTCAACATGAGGCACGATCCAATTGACATTTAGAATCATTTTTGGTACAGTCCCAAAAATCAATTTTCGGATGAAAAACGATGACTCCGGACATGTCGAACGTTCCCAAAATGGTCTATAATGATGAAATTTTAACATTTAATCTTTTGACTCTAAATGACTGTTGGATGTGAATTATGACTTTTTCAACTAAAATAAGTGTGTTTAAAGTCATTTCTGTGACTGAAACGGGTCAAAATTGAAGCTTTTGAGTAAGCAAAACTCTGTAAAAATGGCCATTTTGGTCACTGTGAGTGTTTAAAAAGTGGTTATTCAACATGAGGCACGATCCAATTGACATTTTGAATCATTTTTGGTACAGTCCAAAAAATCAATTTTCGGATGAAAAACGATGACTCCGGACATGTCGACCGTTCCCAAAATGGTCTATAATGATGAAATTTTTAACATTTAATCTTTTGACTCTAAATGACTGTTGGATGTGAATTATGACTTTTTCAACTAAAATAAGTGTGTTTAAAGTCATTTCTGTGCCTGAAACGGGTCAAAATTGAAGCTTTTGAGTAAGCAAAACTCTGTAAAAATGGCACTTTTGGTCACTATGAGGGTTTAAAAAGTGGTTATTCAACATGAGGCACGATCCAATTGACATTTAGAATCATTTTTGGTACAGTCCCAAAAATCAATTTTCGGATGAAAAACGATGACTCCGGACATGTCGAACGTTCCCAAAATGGTCTATAATGATGAAATTTTAACATTTAATCTTTTGACTCTAAATGACTGTTGGATGTGCATTATGACTTTTTCAACTAAAATAAGTGTGTTTAAAGTCATTTCTGTGCCTGAAACGGGTCAAAATTGAAGCTTTTGAGTAAGCAAAACTCTGTAAAAATGGCACTTTTGGTCACTGTGAGGGTTTAAAAAGTGGTTATTCAACATGAGGCACGATCCAATTGACATTTTGAATCATTTTTGGTACAGTCCCAAAAATCAATTTTCGGATGAAAAACGATGACTCCGGACATGTCGAACGTTCCCAAAATGGTCTATAATGATGAAATTTTAACATTTAATCTTTTGACCCTAAATGACTGTTGGATGTGAATTATGACTTTTTCAACTAAAATAAGTGTGTTTAAAGTCATTTCTGTGCCTGAAACGGGTCAAAATTGAAGCTTTTGAGTAAGCAAAACTCTGTAAAAATGGCACTTTTGGTCACTGTGAGGGTTTAAAAAGTGGTTATTCAACATGAGGCACGATCCAATCGACATTTTGAATCATTTTTGGTACAGTCCCAAAAATCAATTTTCGGATGAAAAACGATGACTCCGGACATGTCGAACGTTCCCAAAATGGTCAATAATGATGAAATTTTAACATTTAATCTTTTGACTCTAAATGACTGTTGGATGTGAATTATGACTTTTTCAACTAAAATAAGTGTGTTTAAAGTCATTTCTGTGCCTGAAACGGGTCAAAATTGAAGCTTTTGAGTAAGCAAAACTCTGTAAAAATGGCACTTTTGGTCACTGTGAGGGTTTAAAAAGTGGTTATTCAACATGAGGCACGATCCAATTGACATTTTGAATCATTTTTGGTACAGTCCAAAAAATCGATTTTCGGATGAAAAACGATGACTCCGGACATGTCGAACGTTCCCAAAATGGTCTATAATGATGAAATTTTAACATTTAATCTTTTGACTCTAAATGACTGTTGGATGTGAATTATGACTTTTTCAACTAAAATAAGTGTGTTTAAAGTCATTTCTGTGCCTGAAACGGGTCAAAATTAAAGCTTTTGAGTAAGCAAAACTCTGTAAAAATGGCACTTTTGGTCACTATGAGGGTTTAAAAAGTGGTTATTCAACATGAGGCACGATCCAATTGACATTTAGAATCATTTTTGGTACAGTCCCAAAAATCAATTTTCGGATGAAAAACGGTGACTCCGGACATGTCGAACGTTCCCAAAATGGTCTATAATGATGAAATTTTAACATTTAATCTTTTGACTCTAAATGACTGTTGGATGTGAATTATGACTTTTTCAACTAAAATAAGTGTGTTTAAAGTCATTTCTGTGACTGAAACGGGTCAAAATTGAAGCTTTTGAGTAAGCAAAACTCTGTAAAAATGGCCATTTCGGTCACTGTGAGTGTTTAAAAAGTGGTTATTCAACATGAGGCACGATCCAATTGACATTTTGAATCATTTTTGGTACAGTCCAAAAAATCAATTTTCGGATGAAAAACAATGACTCCGGACATGTCGACCGTTCCCAAAATGGTCTATAATGATGAAATTTTAACATTTAATCTTTTGACTCTAAATGACTGTTGGATGTGAATTATGACTTTTTCAACTAAAATAAGTGTGTTTAAAGTCATTTCTGTGCCTGAAACGGGTCAAAATTGAAGCTTTTGAGTAAGCAAAACTCTGTAAAAATGGCACTTTTGGTCACTATGAGGGTTTAAAAAGTGGTTATTCAACATGAGGCACGATCCAATTGACATTTAGAATCATTTTTGGTACAGTCCCAAAAATCAATTTTCGGATGAAAAACGATGACTCCGGACATGTCGACCGTTCCCAAAATGGTCTATAATGATGAAATTTTAACATTTAATCTTTTGACTCTAAATGACTGTTGGATGTGAATTATGACTTTTTCAACTAAAATAAGTGTGTTTAAAGTCATTTCTGTGCCTGAAACGGGTCAAAATTGAAGCTTTTGAGTAAGCAAAACTCTGTAAAAATGGCACTTTTGGTCACTATGAGGGTTTAAAAAGTGGTTATTCAACATGAGGCACGATCCAATTGACATTTAGAATCATTTTTGGTACAGTCCCAAAAATCAATTTTCGGATGAAAAACGATGACTCCGGACATGTCGAACGTTCCCAAAATGGTCTATAATGATGAAATTTTAACATTTAATCTTTTGACTCTAAATGACTGTTGGATGTGAATTATGACTTTTTCAACTAAAATAAGTGTGTTTAAAGTCATTTCTGTGACTGAAACGGGTCAAAATTGAAGCTTTTGAGTAAGCAAAACTCTGTAAAAATGGCCATTTTGGTCACTGTGAGTGTTTAAAAAGTGGTTATTCAACATGAGGCACGATCCAATTGACATTTTGAATCATTTTTGGTACAGTCCAAAAAATCAATTTTCGGATGAAAAACGATGACTCCGGACATGTCGACCGTTCCCAAAATGGTCTATAATGATGAAATTTTAACATTTAATCTTTTGACTCTAAATGACTGTTGGATGTGAATTATGACTTTTTCAACTAAAATAAGTGTGTTTAAAGTCATTTCTGTGCCTGAAACGGGTCAAAATTGAAGCTTTTGAGTAAGCAAAACTCTGTAAAAATGGCACTTTTGGTCACTATGAGGGTTTAAAAAGTGGTTATTCAACATGAGGCACGATCCAATTGACATTTAGAATCATTTTTGGTACAGTCCCAAAAATCAATTTTCGGATGAAAAACGATGACTCCGGACATGTCGAACGTTCCCAAAATGGTCTATAATGATGAAATTTTAACATTTAATCTTTTGACTCTAAATGACTGTTGGATGTGCATTATGACTTTTTCAACTAAAATAAGTGTGTTTAAAGTCATTTCTGTGCCTGAAACGGGTCAAAATTGAAGCTTTTGAGTAAGCAAAACTCTGTAAAAATGGCACTTTTGGTCACTGTGAGGGTTTAAAAAGTGGTTATTCAACATGAGGCACGATCCAATTGACATTTTGAATCATTTTTGGTACAGTCCCAAAAATCAATTTTCGGATGAAAAACGATGACTCCGGACATGTCGAACGTTCCCAAAATGGTCTATAATGATGAAATTTTAACATTTAATCTTTTGACTCTAAATGACTGTTGGATGTGAATTATGACTTTTTCAACTAAAATAAGTGTGTTTAAAGTCATTTCTGTGCCTGAAACGGGTCAAAATTGAAGCTTTTGAGTAAGCAAAACTCTGTAAAAATGGCACTTTTGGTCACTGTGAGGGTTTAAAAAGTGGTTATTCAACATGAGGCACGATCCAATCGACATTTTGAATCATTTTTGGTACAGTCCCAAAAATCAATTTTCGGATGAAAAACGATGACTCCGGACATGTCGAACGTTCCCAAAATGGTCAATAATGATGAAATTTTAACATTTAATCTTTTGACTCTAAATGACTGTTGGATGTGAATTATGACTTTTTCAACTAAAATAAGTGTGTTTAAAGTCATTTCTGTGCCTGAAACGGGTCAAAATTGAAGCTTTTGAGTAAGCAAAACTCTGTAAAAATGGCACTTTTGGTCACTGTGAGGGTTTAAAAAGTGGTTATTCAACATGAGGCATGATCCAATTGACATTTTGAATCATTTTTGGTACAGTCCAAAAAATCGATTTTCGGATGAAAAACGATGACTCCGGACATGTCGAACGTTCCCAAAATGGTCTATAATGATGAAATTTTAACATTTCATCTTTTGACTCTAAATGACTGTTGGATGTGAAATATGACTTTTTCAACTCAAATAAGTGTGTTTAAAGTCATTTCTGTGACTGAAACGGGTCAAAATTGAAGCTTTTGAGTAAGCAAAACTCTGTAAAAATGGCCATTTTGGTCACTGTGAGGGTTTAAAAAGTGGTTATTCAACATGAGGCACGATCCAATTCACATTTTGAATCATTTTTGGTACAGTCCAAAAAATCAATTTTCGGATGAAAAACGATGACTCCGGCCATGCCGAACGTTCCCAAAATGGTCTATAAAGATGAAATTTTAACATTTAATCTTTTGACTCTAAATGACTGTTGGATGTGGATTATGACTTTTTCAACTAAAAAAAGTGTGTTTAAAGTCATTTCTGTGCCTGAAACGGGTCAAAATTGAAGCTTTTGAGTAAGCAAAACTCTGTAAAAATGGCACTTTTGGTCACTGTGAGGGTTTAAAAAGTGGTTATTCAATATGAGGCACGATCCAATTGACATTTTGAATCATTTTTGGTACAGTCCCAAAAATCAATTTTCGGATGAAAAACGATGACTCCGGACATGTCGAACGTTCCCAAAATGGTCTATAATGATGAAATTTTAACATTTAATCTTTTGACTCTAAATGACTGTTGGATGTGAATTATGACTTTTTCAACTAAAATAAGTGTGTTTAAAGTCATTTCTGTGACTGAAACGGGTCAAAATTGAAGCTTTTGAGTAAGCAAAACTCTGTAAAAATGGCCATTTTGGTCACTGTGAGGGTTTAAAAAGTGGTTATTCAACATGAGGCACGATCCAATTGACATTTTGAATCATTTTTGGTACAGTCCAAAAAATCAATTTTCGGATGAAAAACGATGACTCCGGACATGTCGACCGTTCCCAAAATGGTCTATAATGATGAAATTTTAACATTTAATCTTTTGACTCTAAATGACTGTTGGATGTGAATTATGACTTTTTCAACTAAAATAAGTGTGTTTAAAGTCATTTCTGTGCCTGAAACGGGTCAAAATTAAAGCTTTTGAGTAAGCAAAACTCTGTAAAAATGGCACTTTTGGTCACTATGAGGGTTTAAAAAGTGGTTATTCAACATGAGGCACGATCCAATTGACATTTAGAATCATTTTTGGTACAGTCCCAAAAATCAATTTTCGGATGAAAAACGGTGACTCCGGACATGTCGAACGTTCCCAAAATGGTCTATAATGATGAAATTTTAACATTTAATCTTTTGACTCTAAATGACTGTTGGATGTGAATTATGACTTTTTCAACTAAAATAAGTGTGTTTAAAGTCATTTCTGTGACTGAAACGGGTCAAAATTGAAGCTTTTGAGTAAGCAAAACTCTGTAAAAATGGCCATTTTGGTCACTGTGAGTGTTTAAAAAGTGGTTATTCAACATGAGGCACGATCCAATTGACATTTTGAATCATTTTTGGTACAGTCCAAAAAATCAATTTTCGGATGAAAAACGATGACTCCGGACATGTCGACCGTTCCCAAAATGGTCTATAATGATGAAATTTTAACATTTAATCTTTTGACTCTAAATGACTGTTGGATGTGAATTATGACTTTTTCAACTAAAATAAGTGTGTTTAAAGTCATTTCTGTGCCTGAAACGGGTCAAAATTAAAGCTTTTGAGTAAGCAAAACTCTGTAAAAATGGCACTTTTGGTCACTATGAGGGTTTAAAAAGTGGTTATTCAACATGAGGCACGATCCAATTGACATTTAGAATCATTTTTGGTACAGTCCCAAAAATCAATTTTCGGATGAAAAACGATGACTCCGGACATGTCGAGCGTTCCCAAAATGGTCTATAATGATGAAATTTTAACATTTAATCTTTTGACTCTAAATGACTGTTGGATGTGCATTATGACTTTTTCAACTAAAATAAGTGTGTTTAAAGTCATTTCTGTGCCTGAAACGGGTCAAAATTGAAGCTTTTGAGTAAGCAAAACTCTGTAAAAATGGCACTTTTGGTCACTGTGAGGGTTTAAAAAGTGGTTATTCAACATGAGGCACGATCCAATTTACATTTTGAATCATTTTTGGTACAGTCCAAAAAATCAATTTTCGGATGAAAAACGATGACTCCGGACATGTCGAACGTTCCCAAAATGGTCTATAATGATGAAATTTTAACATTTAATCTTTTGACTCTAAATGACTGTTGGATGTGAATTATGACTTTTTCAACTAAAATAAGTGTGTTTAAAGTCATTTCTGTGCCTGAAACGGGTCAAAATTGAAGCTTTTGAGTAAGCAAAACTCTGTAAAAATGGCACTTTTGGTCACTGTGAGGGTTTAAAAAGTGGTTATTCAACATGAGGCACGATCCAATTGACATTTTGAATCATTTTTGGTACAGTCCCAAAAATCAATTTTCGGATGAAAAACGATAACTCCGGACATGTCGAACGTTCCCAAAATGGTCTATAATGATGAAATTTTAACATTTAATCTTTTGACTCTAAATGACTGTTGGATGTGAATTATGACTTTTTCAACTAAAATAAGTGTGTTTAAAGTCATTTCTGTGCCTGAAACGGGTCAAAATTGAAGCTTTTGAGTAAGCAAAACTCTGTAAAAATGGCACTTTTGGTCACTGTGAGGGTTTAAAAAGTGGTTATTCAACATGAGGCACGATCCAATTGACATTTTGAATCATTTTTGGTACAGTCCCAAAAATCAATTTTCGGATGAAAAACGATGACTCCAGACATGTCGAACGTTCCCAAAATGGTCTATAATGATGAAATTTTAACATTTAATCTTTTGACTCTAAATGACTGTTGGATGTGAATTATGACTTTTTCAACTAAAATAAGTGTGTTTAAAGTCATTTCTGTGACTGAAACGGGTCAAAATTGAAGCTTTTGAGTAAGCAAAACTCTGTAAAAATGGCCATTTTGGTCACTGTGAGGGTTTAAAAAGTGGTTATTCAACATGAGGCACGATCCAATTGACATTTTGAATCATTTTTGGTACAGTCCAAAAAATCAATTTTCGGATGAAAAACGATGACTCCGGACATGTCGACCGTTCACAAAATGGTCTATAATGATGAAATTTTAACATTTAATCTTTTGACTCTAAATGACTGTTGGATGTGAATTATGACTTTTTCAACTAAAATAAGTGTGTTTAAAGTCATTTCTGTGCCTGAAACGGGTCAAAATTGAAGCTTTTGAGTAAGCAAAACTCTGTAAAAATGGCACTTTTGGTCACTATGAGGGTTTAAAAAGTGGTTATTCAACATGAGGCACGATCCAATTGACATTTAGAATCATTTTTGGTACAGTCCCAAAAATCAATTTTCGGATGAAAAACGATGTCTCCGGACATGTCGAACATTCCCAAAATGGTCTATAATGATGAAATTTTAACATTTAATCTTTTGACTCTAAATGACTGTTGGATGTGCATTATGACTTTTTCAACTAAAATAAGTGTGTTTAAAGTCATTTCTGTGCCTGAAACGGGTCAAAATTGAAGCTTTTGAGTAAGCAAAACTCTGTAAAAATGGCAATTTTGGTCACTGTGAGGGTTTAAAAAGTGGTTATTCAACATGAGGCACGATCCAATTGACATTTTGAATCATTTTTGGTACAGTCCAAAAAATCAATTTTCGGATGAAAAACGATGACTCCGGAGATGCCGAACGTTCCCAAAATGGTCTATAATGATGAAATTTTAACACTTAATCTTTTGAATCTAAATGACTGTTGGATGTGAATTATGACTTTTTCAACTAAAATAAGTGTGTTTAAAGTCATTTCTGTGCCTGAAACGGGTCAAAATTGAAGCTTTTGAGTAAGCAAAACTCTGTAAAAATGGCACTTTTGGTCACTGTGAGGGTTTAAAAAGTGGTTATTCAACATGAGGCACGATCCAATTGACATTTTGAATCATTTTTGGTACAGTCCCAAAAATCAATTTTCGGATGAAAAACGATGACTCCGGACATGTCGAACGTTCCCAAAATGGTCTATAATGATGAAATTTTAACATTTAATCTTTTGACTCTAAATGACTGTTGGATGTGAATTATGACTTTTTCAACTAAAATAAGTGTGTTTAAAGTCATTTCTGTGCCTGAAACGGGTCAAAATTGAAGCTTTTGAGTAAGCAAAACTCTGTAAAAATGGCACTTTTGGTCACTGTGAGGGTTTAAAAAGTGGTTATTCAACATGAGGCACGATCCAATTGACATTTTGAATCATTTTTGGTACAGTCCCAAAAATCAATTTTCGGATGAAAAACGATGACTCCGGACATGTCGAACGTTCCCAAAATGGTCTATAATGATGAAATTTTAACATTTAATCTTTTGACTCCAAATGACTGTTGGATGTGCATTATGACTTTTTCAACTAAAATAAGTGTGTTTAAAGTCATTTCTGTGCCTGAAACGGGTCAAAATTGAAGCTTTTGAGTAAGCAAAACTCTGTAAAAATGGCAATTTTGGTCACTGTGAGGGTTTAAAAAGTTGTTATTCAACATGAGGCACGAATCATTTTTGGTACAGTCCAAAAAATCAATTTTCGGATGAAAAACGATGACTCCGGACATGTCGAACGTTCCCAAAATGGTCTATAATGATGAAATTTTAACATTTAATCTTTTGACTCTAAATGACTGTTGGATGTGAATTATGACTTTTTCAACTAAAATAAGTGTGTTTAAAGTAATTTCTGTGCCTGAAACGGGTCAAAATTGAAGCTTTTGAGTAAGCAAAACTCTGTAAAAATGGCACTTTTGGTCACTGTGAGGGTTTAAAAAGTGGTTATTCAACATGAGGCACGATCCAATTGACATTTTGAATCATTTTTGGTACAGTCCCAAAAATCAATTTTCGGATGAAAAACGATGACTCCGGACATGTCGAACGTTCCCAAAATGGTCTATAATGATGAAATTTTAACATTTAATCTTTTGACTCTAAATGACTGTTGGGTGTGAATTATGACTTTTTCAACTAAAATAAGTGTGTTTAAAGTCATTTCTGTGCCTGAAACGGGTCAAAATTAAAGCTTTTGAGTAAGCAAAACTCTGTAAAAATGGCACTTTTGGTCACTGTGAGGGATTAAAAAGTGGTTATTCAACATGAGGCACGATCCAATTGACATTTTGAATCATTTTTGGTACAGTCCCAAAAATCAATTTTCGGATGAAAAACGATGACTCCGGACATGTCGAACGTTCCCAAAATGGTCTATAATGATGAAATTTTAACATTTAATCTTTTGACTCCAAATGACTGTTGGATGTGCATTATGACTTTTTCAACTAAAATAAGTGTGTTTAAAGTCATTTCTGTGCCTGAAACGGGTCAAAATTGAAGCTTTTGAGTAAGCAAAACTCTGTAAAAATGGCAATTTTGGTCACTGTGAGGGTTTAAAAAGTTGTTATTCAACATGAGGCACGATCCAATTGACATTTTGAATCATTTTTGGTGCAGTCCAAAAAAATCAATTTTCGGATGAAAAACGATGACTCCGGACATGTCGAACGTTCCCAAAATGGTCTATAATGATGAAATTTTAACATTTAATCTTTTGACTCTAAATGACTGTTGGATGTGAATTATGACTTTTTCAACTAAAATAAGTGTGTTTAAAGTCATTTCTGTGCCTGAAACGGGTCAAAATTGAAGCTTTTGAGTAAGCAAAACTCTGTAAAAATGGCACTTTTGGTCACTGTGAGGGTTTAAAAAGTGGTTATTCAACATGAGGCACGATCCAATTGACATTTTGAATCATTTTTGGTACAGTCCAAAAAATCAATTTTCGGATGAAAAACGATGACTCCGGACATGTCGAACGTTCCCAAAATGGTCTATAATGATGAAATTTTAACATTTAATCTTTTGACTCTAAATGACTGTTGGATGTGAATTATGACTTTTTCAACTAAAATAAGTGTGTTTAAAGTAATTTCTGTGCCTGAAACGGGTCAAAATTGAAGCTTTTGAGTAAGCAAAACTCTGTAAAAATGGCACTTTTGGTCACTGTGAGGGTTTAAAAAGTGGTTATTCAACATGAGGCACGATCCAATTGACATTTTGAATCATTTTTGGTACAGTCCCAAAAATCAATTTTCGGATGAAAAACGATGACTCCGGACATGTCGAACGTTCCCAAAATGGTCTATAATGATGAAATTTTAACATTTAATCTTTTGACTCTAAATGACTGTTGGATGTGAATTATGACTTTTTCAACTAAAATAAGTGTGTTTAAAGTCATTTCTGTGCCTGAAACGGGTCAAAATTGAAGGTTTTGAGTAAGCAAAACTCTGTAAAAATGGCACTTTTGGTCACTGTGAGGGTTTAAAAAGTGGTTATTCAACATGAGGCACGATCCAATTGACATTTTGAATCATTTTTGGTACAGTCCCAAAAATCAATTTTCGGATGAAAAACGATGACTCCGGACATGTCGAACCTTCCCAAAATGGTCTATAATGATGAAATTTTAACATTTAATCTTTTGACTCCAAATGACTGTTGGATGTGCATTATGACTTTTTCAACTAAAATAAGTGTGTTTAAAGTCATTTCTGTGCCTGAAACGGGTCAAAATTGAAGCTTTTGAGTAAGCAAAACTCTGTAAAAATGGCAATTTTGGTCACTGTGAGGGTTTAAAAAGTTGTTATTCAACATGAGGCACGATCCAATTGACATTTTGAATCATTTTTGGTACAGTCCAAAAAATCAATTTTCGGATGAAAAACGATGACTCCGGACATGTCGAACGTTCCCAAAATGGTCTATAATGATGAAATTTTAACATTTAATCTTTTGACTCTAAATGACTGTTGGATGTGAATTATGACTTTTTCAACTAAAATAAGTGTGTTTAAAGTCATTTCTGTGCCTGAAACGGGTCAAAATTGAAGCTTTTGAGTAAGCAAAACTCTGTAAAAATGGCACTTTTGGTCACTGTGAGGGTTTAAAAAGTGGTTATTCAACATGAGGCACGATCCAATTGACATTTTGAATCATTTTTGGTACAGTCCAAAAAATCAATTTTCGGATATAAAACGATGACTCCGGACATGCTGAACGTTCCCAAAATGGTCTATAATGATGAAATTTTAACACTTAATCTTTTGACTCTAAATGACTGTTGGATGTGAATTATGAATTTTTCAACTAAAATAAGTGTGTTTAAAGTCATTTCTGTGCCTGAAACGGGTCAAAATTGAAGCTTTTGAGTAAGCAAAACTCTGTAAAAATGGCACTTTTGGTCACTGTGAGGGTTTAAAAAGTGGTTATTCAACATGAGGCACGATCCAATTGACATTTTGAATCATTTTTGGTACAGTCCCAAAAATCAATTTTCGGATGAAAAACGATGACTCCGGACATGTCGAACCTTCCCAAAATGGTCTATAATGATGAAATTTTAACATTTAATCTTTTGACTCCAAATGACTGTTGGATGTGCATTATGACTTTTTCAACTAAAATAAGTGTGTTTAAAGTCATTTCTGTGCCTGAAACGGGTCAAAATTGAAGCTTTTGAGTAAGCAAAACTCTGTAAAAATGGCAATTTTGGTCACTGTGAGGGTTTAAAAAGTTGTTATTCAACATGAGGCACGATCCAATTGACATTTTGAATCATTTTTGGTACAGTCCAAAAAATCAATTTTCGGATGAAAAACGATGACTCCGGACATGTCGAACGTTCCCAAAATGGTCTATAATGATGAAATTTTAACATTTAATCTTTTGACTCTAAATGACTGTTGGATGTGAATTATGACTTTTTCAACTAAAATAAGTGTGTTTAAAGTCATTTCTGTGCCTGAAACGGGTCAAAATTGAAGCTTTTGAGTAAGCAAAACTCTGTAAAAATGGCACTTTTGGTCACTGTGAGGATTTAAAAAGTGGTTATTCAACATGAGGCACGATCCAATTGACATTTTGAATCATTTTTGGTACAGTCCAAAAAATCAATTTTCGGATGAAAAACAATGACTCCGGACATGTCGAACGTTCCCAAAATGGTCTATAATGATGAAATTTTAACATTTAATCTTTTGACTCTAAATGACTGTTGGATGTGAATTATGACTTTTTCAACTAAAATAAGTGTGTTTAAAGTAATTTCTGTGCCTGAAACGGGTCAAAATTGAAGCTTTTGAGTAAGCAAAACTCTGTAAAAATGGCACTTTTGGTCACTGTGAGGGTTTAAAAAGTGGTTATTCAACATGAGGCACGATCCAATTGACATTTTGAATCATTTTTGGTACAGTCCCAAAAATCAATTTTCGGATGAAAAACGATGACTCCGGACATGTCGAACGTTCCCAAAATGGTCTATAATGATGAAATTTTAACATTTAATCTTTTGACTCTAAATGACTGTTGGATGTGAATTATGACTTTTTCCACTAAAATAAGTGTGTTTAATGTCATTTCTGTGCCTGAAACGGGTCAAAATTGAAGCTTTTGAGTAAGCAAAACTCTGTAAAAATGGCACTTTTGGTCACTGTGAGGGTTTAAAAAGTGGTTATTCAACATGAGGCACGATCCAATTGACATTTTGAATCATTTTTGGTACAGTCCCAAAAATCAATTTTCGGATGAAAAACGATGACTCCGGACATGTCGAATGTTCCCAAAATGGTCTATAATGATGAAATTTTAACATTTAATCTTTTGACTCCAAATGACTGTTGGATGTGCATTATGACTTTTTCAACTAAAATAAGTGTGTTTAAAGTCATTTCTGTGCCTGAAACGGGTCAAAATTGAAGGTTTTGAGTAAGCAAAACTCTGTAAAAATGGCACTTTTGGTCACTGTGAGGGTTTAAAAAGTGGTTATTCAACATGAGGCACGATCCAATTGACATTTTGAATCATTTTTGGTACAGTCCCAAAAATCAATTTTCGGATGAAAAACGATGACTCCGGACATGTCGAACCTTCCCAAAATGGTCTATAATGATGAAATTTTAACATTTAATCTTTTGACTCCAAATGACTGTTGGATGTGCATTATGACTTTTTCAACTAAAATAAGTGTGTTTAAAGTCATTTCTGTGCCTGAAACGGGTCAAAATTGAAGCTTTTGAGTAAGCAAAACTCTGTAAAAATGGCAATTTTGGTCACTGTGAGGGTTTAAAAAGTTGTTATTCAACATGAGGCACGATCCAATTGACATTTTGAATCATTTTTGGTACAGTCCAAAAAATCAATTTTCGGATGAAAAACGATGACTCCGGACATGTCGAACGTTCCCAAAATGGTCTATAATGATGAAATTTTAACATTTAATCTTTTGACTCTAAATGACTGTTGGATGTGAATTATGACTTTTTCAACTAAAATAAGTGTGTTTAAAGTCATTTCTGTGCCTGAAACGGGTCAAAATTGAAGCTTTTGAGTAAGCAAAACTCTGTAAAAATGGCACTTTTGGTCACTGTGAGGATTTAAAAAGTGGTTATTCAACATGAGGCACGATCCAATTGACATTTTGAATCATTTTTGGTACAGTCCAAAAAATCAATTTTCGGATGAAAAACAATGACTCCGGACATGTCGAACGTTCCCAAAATGGTCTATAATGATGAAATTTTAACATTTAATCTTTTGACTCTAAATGACTGTTGGATGTGAATTATGACTTTTTCAACTAAAATAAGTGTGTTTAAAGTCATTTCTGTGCCTGAAACGGGTCAAAATTGAAGCTTTTGAGTAAGCAAAACTCTGTAAAAATGGCACTTTTGGTCACTGTGAGGGTTTAAAAAGTGGTTATTCAACATGAGGCACGATCCAATTGACATTTTGAATCATTTTTGGTACAGTCCCAAAAATCAATTTTCGGATGAAAAACGATGACTCCGGACATGTCGAACGTTCCCAAAATGGTCTATAATGATGAAATTTTAACATTTAATCTTTTGACTCTAAATGTTTGTTGGATGTGAATTATGACTTTTTCAACTAAAATAAGTGTGTTTAAAGTCATTTCTGTGACTGAAACGGGTCAAAATTGAAGCTTTTGAGTAAGCAAAACTCTGTAAAAATGGCCATTTTGGTCACTGTGAGGGTTTAAAAAGTGGTTATTCAACATGAGGCACGATCCAATTGACATTTTGAATCATTTTTGGTACAGTCCAAAAAATCAATTTTCGGATATAAAACGATGACTCCGGACATGCTGAACGTTCCCAAAATGGTCTATAATGATGAAATTTTAACACTTAATCTTTTGACTCTAAATGACTGTTGGATGTGAATTATGAATTTTTCAACTAAAATAAGTGTGTTTAAAGTCATTTCTGTGCCTGAAACGGGTCAAAATTGAAGCTTTTGAGTAAGCAAAACTCTGTAAAAATGGCACTTTTGGTCACTGTGAGGGTTTAAAAAGTGGTTATTCAACATGAGGCACGATCCAATTGACATTTTGAATCATTTTTGGTACAGTCCAAAAAATCAATTTTCGGATGAAAAACGATGACTCCGGACATGTCGAACGTTCCCAAAATGGTCTATAATGATGAAATTTTAACATTTAATCTTTTGACTCTAAATGACTGTTGGATGTGAATTATGACTTTTTCAACTAAAATAAGTGTGTTTAAAGTCATTTCTGTGCCTGAAACGGGTCAAAATTGAAGCTTTTGAGTAAGCAAAACTCTGTAAAAATGGCACTTTTGGTCACTGTGAGGGTTTAAAAAGTGGTTATTCAACATGAGGCACGATCCAATTGACATTTTGAATCATTTTTGGTACAGTCCCAAAAATCAATTTTCGGATGAAAAACGATGACTCCGGACATGCCGAACGTTCCCAAAATGGTCTATAATGATGAAATTTTAACACTTAATCTTTTGACTCTAAATGACTGTTGGATGTGAATTATGAATTTTTCAACTAAAATAAGTGTGTTTAAAGTCATTTCTGTGCCTGAAACGGGTCAAAATTGAAGCTTTTGAGTAAGCAAAACTCTGTAAAAATGGCACTTTTGGTCACTGTGAGGGTTTAAAAAGTGGTTATTCAACATGAGGCACGATCCAATTGACATTTTGAATCATTTTTGGTACAGTCCAAAAAATCAATTTTCGGATGAAAAACGATGACTCCGGACATGTCGAACGTTCCCAAAATGGTCTATAATGATGAAATTTTAACATTTAATCTTTTGACTCTAAATGACTGTTGGATGTGAATTATGACTTTTTCAACTAAAATAAGTGTGTTTAAAGTCATTTCTGTGCCTGAAACGGGTCAAAATTGAAGCTTTTGAGTAAGCAAAACTCTGTAAAAATGGCACTTTTGGTCACTGTGAGGGTTTAAAAAGTGGTTATTCAACATGAGGCACGATCCAATTGACATTTTGAATCATTTTTGGTACAGTCCAAAAAATCAATTTTCGGATGAAAAACGATGACTCCGGACATGTCGAACGTTCCCAAAATGGTCTATAATGATGAAATTTTAACATTTAATCTTTTGACTCTAAATGACTGTTGGATGTGAATTATGACTTTTTCAACTAAAATAAGTGTGTTTAAAGTAATTTCTGTGCCTGAAACGGGTCAAAATTGAAGCTTTTGAGTAAGCAAAACTCTGTAAAAATGGCACTTTTGGTCACTGTGAGGGTTTAAAAAGTGGTTATTCAACATGAGGCACGATCCAATTGACATTTTGAATCATTTTTGGTACAGTCCCAAAAATCAATTTTCGGATGAAAAACGATGACTCCGGACATGTCGAACGTTCCCAAAATGGTCTATAATGATGAAATTTTAACATTTAATCTTTTGACTCTAAATGACTGTTGGGTGTGAATTATGACTTTTTCAACTAAAATAAGTGTGTTTAAAGTCATTTCTGTGCCTGAAACGGGTCAAAATTAAAGCTTTTGAGTAAGCAAAACTCTGTAAAAATGGCACTTTTGGTCACTGTGAGGGATTAAAAAGTGGTTATTCAACATGAGGCACGATCCAATTGACATTTTGAATCATTTTTGGTACAGTCCCAAAAATCAATTTTCGGATGAAAAACGATGACTCCGGACATGTCGAACGTTCCCAAAATGGTCTATAATGATGAAATTTTAACATTTAATCTTTTGACTCCAAATGACTGTTGGATGTGCATTATGACTTTTTCAACTAAAATAAGTGTGTTTAAAGTCATTTCTGTGCCTGAAACGGGTCAAAATTGAAGCTTTTGAGTAAGCAAAACTCTGTAAAAATGGCAATTTTGGTCACTGTGAGGGTTTAAAAAGTTGTTATTCAACATGAGGCACGATCCAATTGACATTTTGAATCATTTTTGGTGCAGTCCAAAAAAATCAATTTTCGGATGAAAAACGATGACTCCGGACATGTCGAACGTTCCCAAAATGGTCTATAATGATGAAATTTTAACATTTAATCTTTTGACTCTAAATGACTGTTGGATGTGAATTATGACTTTTTCAACTAAAATAAGTGTGTTTAAAGTCATTTCTGTGCCTGAAACGGGTCAAAATTGAAGCTTTTGAGTAAGCAAAACTCTGTAAAAATGGCACTTTTGGTCACTGTGAGGGTTTAAAAAGTGGTTATTCAACATGAGGCACGATCCAATTGACATTTTGAATCATTTTTGGTACAGTCCAAAAAATCAATTTTCGGATGAAAAACGATGACTCCGGACATGTCGAACGTTCCCAAAATGGTCTATAATGATGAAATTTTAACATTTAATCTTTTGACTCTAAATGACTGTTGGATGTGAATTATGACTTTTTCAACTAAAATAAGTGTGTTTAAAGTAATTTCTGTGCCTGAAACGGGTCAAAATTGAAGCTTTTGAGTAAGCAAAACTCTGTAAAAATGGCACTTTTGGTCACTGTGAGGGTTTAAAAAGTGGTTATTCAACATGAGGCACGATCCAATTGACATTTTGAATCATTTTTGGTACAGTCCCAAAAATCAATTTTCGGATGAAAAACGATGACTCCGGACATGTCGAACGTTCCCAAAATGGTCTATAATGATGAAATTTTAACATTTAATCTTTTGACTCTAAATGACTGTTGGATGTGAATTATGACTTTTTCAACTAAAATAAGTGTGTTTAAAGTCATTTCTGTGCCTGAAACGGGTCAAAATTGAAGGTTTTGAGTAAGCAAAACTCTGTAAAAATGGCACTTTTGGTCACTGTGAGGGTTTAAAAAGTGGTTATTCAACATGAGGCACGATCCAATTGACATTTTGAATCATTTTTGGTACAGTCCCAAAAATCAATTTTCGGATGAAAAACGATGACTCCGGACATGTCGAACCTTCCCAAAATGGTCTATAATGATGAAATTTTAACATTTAATCTTTTGACTCCAAATGACTGTTGGATGTGCATTATGACTTTTTCAACTAAAATAAGTGTGTTTAAAGTCATTTCTGTGCCTGAAACGGGTCAAAATTGAAGCTTTTGAGTAAGCAAAACTCTGTAAAAATGGCAATTTTGGTCACTGTGAGGGTTTAAAAAGTTGTTATTCAACATGAGGCACGATCCAATTGACATTTTGAATCATTTTTGGTACAGTCCAAAAAATCAATTTTCGGATGAAAAACGATGACTCCGGACATGTCGAACGTTCCCAAAATGGTCTATAATGATGAAATTTTAACATTTAATCTTTTGACTCTAAATGACTGTTGGATGTGAATTATGACTTTTTCAACTAAAATAAGTGTGTTTAAAGTCATTTCTGTGCCTGAAACGGGTCAAAATTGAAGCTTTTGAGTAAGCAAAACTCTGTAAAAATGGCACTTTTGGTCACTGTGAGGGTTTAAAAAGTGGTTATTCAACATGAGGCACGATCCAATTGACATTTTGAATCATTTTTGGTACAGTCCAAAAAATCAATTTTCGGATATAAAACGATGACTCCGGACATGCTGAACGTTCCCAAAATGGTCTATAATGATGAAATTTTAACACTTAATCTTTTGACTCTAAATGACTGTTGGATGTGAATTATGAATTTTTCAACTAAAATAAGTGTGTTTAAAGTCATTTCTGTGCCTGAAACGGGTCAAAATTGAAGCTTTTGAGTAAGCAAAACTCTGTAAAAATGGCACTTTTGGTCACTGTGAGGGTTTAAAAAGTGGTTATTCAACATGAGGCACGATCCAATTGACATTTTGAATCATTTTTGGTACAGTCCAAAAAATCAATTTTCGGATGAAAAACGATGACTCCGGACATGTCGAACGTTCCCAAAATGGTCTATAATGATGAAATTTTAACATTTAATCTTTTGACTCTAAATGACTGTTGGATGTGAATTATGACTTTTTCAACTAAAATAAGTGTGTTTAAAGTCATTTCTGTGCCTGAAACGGGTCAAAATTGAAGCTTTTGAGTAAGCAAAACTCTGTAAAAATGGCACTTTTGGTCACTGTGAGGGTTTAAAAAGTGGTTATTCAACATGAGGCACGATCCAATTGACATTTTGAATCATTTTTGGTACAGTCCCAAAAATCAATTTTCGGATGAAAAACGATGACTCCGGACATGCCGAACGTTCCCAAAATGGTCTATAATGATGAAATTTTAACACTTAATCTTTTGACTCTAAATGACTGTTGGATGTGAATTATGAATTTTTCAACTAAAATAAGTGTGTTTAAAGTCATTTCTGTGCCTGAAACGGGTCAAAATTGAAGCTTTTGAGTAAGCAAAACTCTGTAAAAATGGCACTTTTGGTCACTGTGAGGGTTTAAAAAGTGGTTATTTAACATGAGGCACGATCCAATTGACATTTTGAATCATTTTTGGTACAGTCCAAAAAATCAATTTTCGGATGAAAAACGATGACTCCGGACATGTCGAACGTTCCCAAAATGGTCTATAATGATGAAATTTTAACATTTAATCTTTTGACTCTAAATGACTGTTGGATGTGAATTATGACTTTTTCAACTAAAATAAGTGTGTTTAAAGTCATTTCTGTGCCTGAAACGGGTCAAAATTGAAGCTTTTGAGTAAGCAAAACTCTGTAAAAATGGCACTTTTGGTCACTGTGAGGGTTTAAAAAGTGGTTATTCAACATGAGGCACGATCCAATTGACATTTTGAATCATTTTTGGTACAGTCCAAAAAATCAATTTTCGGATGAAAAACGATGACTCCGGACATGTCGAACGTTCCCAAAATGGTCTATAATGATGAAATTTTAACATTTAATCTTTTGACTCTAAATGACTGTTGGATGTGAATTATGACTTTTTCAACTAAAATAAGTGTGTTTAAAGTAATTTCTGTGCCTGAAACGGGTCAAAATTGAAGCTTTTGAGTAAGCAAAACTCTGTAAAAATGGCACTTTTGGTCACTGTGAGGGTTTAAAAAGTGGTTATTCAACATGAGGCACGATCCAATTGACATTTTGAATCATTTTTGGTACAGTCCCAAAAATCAATTTTCGGATGAAAAACGATGACTCCGGACATGTCGAACGTTCCCAAAATGGTCTATAATGATGAAATTTTAACATTTAATCTTTTGACTCTAAATGACTGTTGGATGTGAATTATGACTTTTTCAACTAAAATAAGTGTGTTTAAAGTCATTTCTGTGCCTGAAACGGGTCAAAATTAAAGCTTTTGAGTAAGCAAAACTCTGTAAAAATGGCACTTTTGGTCACTGTGAGGGATTAAAAAGTGGTTATTCAACATGAGGCACGATCCAATTGACATTTTGAATCATTTTTGGTACAGTCCCAAAAATCAATTTTCGGATGAAAAACGATGACTCCGGACATGTCGAACGTTCCCAAAATGGTCTATAATGATGAAATTTTAACATTTAATCTTTTGACTCCAAATGACTGTTGGATGTGCATTATGACTTTTTCAACTAAAATAAGTGTGTTTAAAGTCATTTCTGTGCCTGAAACGGGTCAAAATTGAAGCTTTTGAGTAAGCAAAACTCTGTAAAAATGGCAATTTTGGTCACTGTGAGGGTTTAAAAAGTTGTTATTCAACATGAGGCACGATCCAATTGACATTTTGAATCATTTTTGGTACAGTCCAAAAAATCAATTTTCGGATGAAAAACGATGACTCCGGACATGTCGAACGTTCCCAAAATGGTCTATAATGATGAAATTTTAACATTTAATCTTTTGACTCTAAATGACTGTTGGATGTGAATTATGACTTTTTCAACTAAAATAAGTGTGTTTAAAGTAATTTCTGTGCCTGAAACGGGTCAAAATTGAAGCTTTTGAGTAAGCAAAACTCTGTAAAAATGGCACTTTTGGTCACTGTGAGGGTTTAAAAAGTGGTTATTCAACATGAGGCACGATCCAATTGACATTTTGAATCATTTTTGGTACAGTCCCAAAAATCAATTTTCGGATGAAAAACGATGACTCCGGACATGTCGAACGTTCCCAAAATGGTCTATAATGATGACATTTTAACATTTAATCTTTTGACTCTAAATGACTGTTGGATGTGAATTATGACTTTTTCAACTAAAATAAGTGTGTTTAAAGTCATTTCTGTGCCTGAAACGGGTCAAAATTGAAGCTTTTGAGTAAGCAAAACTCTGTAAAAATGGCACTTTTGGTCACTGTGAGGGTTTAAAAAGTGGTTATTCAACATGAGGCACGATCCAATTGACATTTTGAATCATTTTTGGTACAGTCCCAAAAATCAATTTTCGGATGAAAAACGATGACTCCGGACATGTCGAACCTTCCCAAAATGGTCTATAATGATGAAATTTTAACATTTAATCTTTTGACTCCAAATGACTGTTGGATGTGCATTATGACTTTTTCAACTAAAATAAGTGTGTTTAAAGTCATTTCTGTGCCTGAAACGGGTCAAAATTGAAGCTTTTGAGTAAGCAAAACTCTGTAAAAATGGCAATTTTGGTCACTGTGAGGGTTTAAAAAGTTGTTATTCAACATGAGGCACGATCCAATTGACATTTTGAATCATTTTTGGTACAGTCCAAAAAATCAATTTTCGGATGAAAAACGATGACTCCGGACATGTCGAACGTTCCCAAAATGGTCTATAATGATGAAATTTTAACATTTAATCTTTTGACTCTAAATGACTGTTGGATGTGAATTATGACTTTTTCAACTAAAATAAGTGTGTTTAAAGTCATTTCTGTGCCTGAAACGGGTCAAAATTGAAGCTTTTGAGTAAGCAAAACTCTGTAAAAATGGCACTTTTGGTCACTGTGAGGGTTTAAAAAGTGGTTATTCAACATGAGGCACGATCCAATTGACATTTTGAATCATTTTTGGTACAGTCCCAAAAATCAATTTTCGGATGAAAAACGATGACTCCGGACATGCCGAACGTTCCCAAAATGGTCTATAATGATGAAATTTTAACACTTAATCTTTTGACTCTAAATGACTGTTGGATGTGAATTATGAATTTTTCAACTAAAATAAGTGTGTTTAAAGTCATTTCTGTGCCTGAAACGGGTCAAAATTGAAGCTTTTGAGTAAGCAAAACTCTGTAAAAATGGCACTTTTGGTCACTGTGAGGGTTTAAAAAGTGGTTATTTAACATGAGGCACGATCCAATTGACATTTTGAATCATTTTTGGTACAGTCCAAAAAATCAATTTTCGGATGAAAAACGATGACTCCGGACATGTCGAACGTTCCCAAAATGGTCTATAATGATGAAATTTTAACATTTAATCTTTTGACTCTAAATGACTGTTGGATGTGAATTATGACTTTTTCAACTAAAATAAGTGTGTTTAAAGTCATTTCTGTGCCTGAAACGGGTCAAAATTGAAGCTTTTGAGTAAGCAAAACTCTGTAAAAATGGCACTTTTGGTCACTGTGAGGGTTTAAAAAGTGGTTATTCAACATGAGGCACGATCCAATTGACATTTTGAATCATTTTTGGTACAGTCCAAAAAATCAATTTTCGAATGAAAAACGATGACTCCGGACATGTCGAACGTTCCCAAAATGGTCTATAATGATGAAATTTTAACATTTAATCTTTTGACTCTAAATGACTGTTGGATGTGAATTATGACTTTTTCAACTAAAATAAGTGTGTTTAAAGTAATTTCTGTGCCTGAAACGGGTCAAAATTGAAGCTTTTGAGTAAGCAAAACTCTGTAAAAATGGCACTTTTGGTCACTGTGAGGGTTTAAAAAGTGGTTATTCAACATGAGGCACGATCCAATTGACATTTTGAATCATTTTTGGTACAGTCCCAAAAATCAATTTTCGGATGAAAAACGATGACTCCGGACATGTCGAACGTTCCCAAAATGGTCTATAATGATGAAATTTTAACATTTAATCTTTTGACTCTAAATGACTGTTGGATGTGAATTATGACTTTTTCAACTAAAATAAGTGTGTTTAAAGTCATTTCTGTGCCTGAAACGGGTCAAAATTAAAGCTTTTGAGTAAGCAAAACTCTGTAAAAATGGCACTTTTGGTCACTGTGAGGGATTAAAAAGTGGTTATTCAACATGAGGCACGATCCAATTGACATTTTGAATCATTTTTGGTACAGTCCCAAAAATCAATTTTCGGATGAAAAACGATGACTCCGGACATGTCGAACGTTCCCAAAATGGTCTATAATGATGAAATTTTAACATTTAATCTTTTGACTCCAAATGACTGTTGGATGTGCATTATGACTTTTTCAACTAAAATAAGTGTGTTTAAAGTCATTTCTGTGCCTGAAACGGGTCAAAATTGAAGCTTTTGAGTAAGCAAAACTCTGTAAAAATGGCAATTTTGGTCACTGTGAGGGTTTAAAAAGTTGTTATTCAACATGAGGCACGATCCAATTGACATTTTGAATCATTTTTGGTACAGTCCAAAAAATCAATTTTCGGATGAAAAACGATGACTCCGGACATGTCGAACGTTCCCAAAATGGTCTATAATGATGAAATTTTAACATTTAATCTTTTGACTCTAAATGACTGTTGGATGTGAATTATGACTTTTTCAACTAAAATAAGTGTGTTTAAAGTAATTTCTGTGCCTGAAACGGGTCAAAATTGAAGCTTTTGAGTAAGCAAAACTCTGTAAAAATGGCACTTTTGGTCACTGTGAGGGTTTAAAAAGTGGTTATTCAACATGAGGCACGATCCAATTGACATTTTGAATCATTTTTGGTACAGTCCCAAAAATCAATTTTCGGATGAAAAACGATGACTCCGGACATGTCGAACGTTCCCAAAATGGTCTATAATGATGACATTTTAACATTTAATCTTTTGACTCTAAATGACTGTTGGATGTGAATTATGACTTTTTCAACTAAAATAAGTGTGTTTAAAGTCATTTCTGTGCCTGAAACGGGTCAAAATTGAAGCTTTTGAGTAAGCAAAACTCTGTAAAAATGGCACTTTTGGTCACTGTGAGGGTTTAAAAAGTGGTTATTCAACATGAGGCACGATCCAATTGACATTTTGAATCATTTTTGGTACAGTCCCAAAAATCAATTTTCGGATGAAAAACGATGACTCCGGACATGTCGAACCTTCCCAAAATGGTCTATAATGATGAAATTTTAACATTTAATCTTTTGACTCCAAATGACTGTTGGATGTGCATTATGACTTTTTCAACTAAAATAAGTGTGTTTAAAGTCATTTCTGTGCCTGAAACGGGTCAAAATTGAAGCTTTTGAGTAAGCAAAACTCTGTAAAAATGGCAATTTTGGTCACTGTGAGGGTTTAAAAAGTTGTTATTCAACATGAGGCACGATCCAATTGACATTTTGAATCATTTTTGGTACAGTCCAAAAAATCAATTTTCGGATGAAAAACGATGACTCCGGACATGTCGAACGTTCCCAAAATGGTCTATAATGATGAAATTTTAACATTTAATCTTTTGACTCTAAATGACTGTTGGATGTGAATTATGACTTTTTCAACTAAAATAAGTGTGTTTAAAGTCATTTCTGTGCCTGAAACGGGTCAAAATTGAAGCTTTTGAGTAAGCAAAACTCTGTAAAAATGGCACTTTTGGTCACTGTGAGGATTTAAAAAGTGGTTATTCAACATGAGGCACGATCCAATTGACATTTTGAATCATTTTTGGTACAGTCCAAAAAATCAATTTTCGGATGAAAAACAATGACTCCGGACATGTCGAACGTTCCCAAAATGGTCTATAATGATGAAATTTTAACATTTAATCTTTTGACTCTAAATGACTGTTGGATGTGAATTATGACTTTTTCAACTAAAATAAGTGTGTTTAAAGTAATTTCTGTGCCTGAAACGGGTCAAAATTGAAGCTTTTGAGTAAGCAAAACTCTGTAAAAATGGCACTTTTGGTCACTGTGAGGGTTTAAAAAGTGGTTATTCAACATGAGGCACGATCCAATTGACATTTTGAATCATTTTTGGTACAGTCCCAAAAATCAATTTTCGGATGAAAAACGATGACTCCGGACATGTCGAACGTTCCCAAAATGGTCTATAATGATGAAATTTTAACATTTAATCTTTTGACTCTAAATGACTGTTGGATGTGAATTATGACTTTTTCCACTAAAATAAGTGTGTTTAATGTCATTTCTGTGCCTGAAACGGGTCAAAATTGAAGCTTTTGAGTAAGCAAAACTCTGTAAAAATGGCACTTTTGGTCACTGTGAGGGTTTAAAAAGTGGTTATTCAACATGAGGCACGATCCAATTGACATTTTGAATCATTTTTGGTACAGTCCCAAAAATCAATTTTCGGATGAAAAACGATGACTCCGGACATGTCGAATGTTCCCAAAATGGTCTATAATGATGAAATTTTAACATTTAATCTTTTGACTCCAAATGACTGTTGGATGTGCATTATGACTTTTTCAACTAAAATAAGTGTGTTTAAAGTCATTTCTGTGCCTGAAACGGGTCAAAATTGAAGGTTTTGAGTAAGCAAAACTCTGTAAAAATGGCAATTTTGGTCACTGTGAGGGTTTAAAAAGTTGTTATTCAACATGAGGCACGATCCAATTGACATTTTGAATCATTTTTGGTACAGTCCAAAAAATCTATTTTCGGATGAAAAACGATGACTCCGGACATGTCGAACGTTCCCAAAATGGTCTATAATGATGAAATTTTAACATTTAATCTTTTGACTCTAAATGACTGTTGGATGTGAATTATGACTTTTTCAACTAAAATAAGTGTGTTTAAAGTCATTTCTGTGCCTGAAACGGGTCAAAATTGAAGCTTTTGAGTAAGCAAAACTCTGTAAAAATGGCACTTTTGGTCACTGTGAGGGTTTAAAAAGTGGTTATTCAACATGAGGCACGATCCAATTGACATTTTGAATCATTTTTGGTACAGTCCCAAAAATCAATTTTCGGATGAAAAACGATAATTCCGGACATGTTGAACGTTCCCAAAATGGTCTATAATGATGAAATTTTAACATTTAATCTTTTGACTCTAAATGACTGTTGGATGTGCATTATGACTTTTTCAACTAAAATAAGTGTGTTTAAAGTCATTTCTGTGCCTGAAACGGGTCAAAATTGAAGCTTTTGAGTAAGCAAAACTCTGTAAAAATGGCAATTTTGGTCACTGTGAGGGTTTAAAAAGTGGGTATTCAACATGAGGCACGATCCAATTGACATTTTGAATCATTTTTGGTACAGTCCAAAAAATCTATTTTCGGATGAAAAACGATGACTCCAGACATGTCGAACGTTCCCAAAATGGTCTATAATGATGAAATTTTAACATTTAATCTTTTGACTCTAAATGACTGTTGGATGTGAATTATGACTTTTTCAACTAAAATAAGTGTGTTTAAAGTCATTTCTGTGCCTGAAACGGGTCAAAATTGAAGCTTTTGAGTAAGCAAAACTCTGTAAAAATGGCACTTTTGGTCACTGTGAGGGTTTAAAAAGTGGTTATTCAACATGAGGCACGATCCAATTGACATTTTGAATCATTTTTGGTACAGTCCCAAAAATCAATTTTCGGATGAAAAACGATGACTCCGGACATGTCGAACGTTCCCAAAATGGTCTATAATGATGAAATTTTAACATTTAATCTTTTGACTCTAAATGACTGTTGGATGTGAATTATGACTTTTTCAACTAAAATAAGTGTGTTTAAAGTCATTTCTGTGCCTGAAACGGGTCAAAATTGAAGCTTTTGAGTAAGCAAAACTCTGTAAAAATGGCACTTTTGGTCACTGTGAGGGTTTAAAAAGTGGTTATTCAACATGAGGCACGATCCTATTGACATTTTGAATCATTTTTGGTACAGTCCCAAAAATCAATTTTCGGATGAAAAACGATGACTCCGGACATGTCGAACGTTCCCAAAATGGTCTATAATGATGAAATTTTAACATTTAATCTTTTGACTCCAAATGACTGTTGGATGTGCATTATGACTTTTTCAACTAAAATAAGTGTGTTTAAAGTCATTTCTGTGCCTGAAACGGGTCAAAATTGAAGCTTTTGAGTAAGCAAAACTCTGTAAAAATGGCAATTTTGGTCACTGTGAGGGTTTAAAAAGTTGTTATTCAACATGAGGCACGATCCAATTGACATTTTGAATCATTTTTGGTACAGTCCAAAAAATCAATTTTCGGATGAAAAACGATGACTCCGGACATGTCGAACGTTCCCAAAATGGTCTATAATGATGAAATTTTAACATTTAATCTTTTGACTCTAAATGACTGTTGGATATGAATTATGACTTTTTCAACTAAAATAAGTGTGTTTAAAGTCATTTCTGTGCCTGAAACGGGTCAAAATTGAAGCTTTTGAGTAAGCAAAACTCTGTAAAAATGGCACTTTTGGTCACTGTGAGGATTTAAAAAGTGGTTATTCAACATGAGGCACGATCCAATTGACATTTTGAATCATTTTTGGTGCAGTCCAAAAAATCAATTTTCGGATGAAAAACGATGACTCCGGACATGTCGAACGTTCCCAAAATGGTCTATAATGATGAAATTTTAACATTTAATCTTTTGACTCTAAATGACTGTTGGATGTGAATTATGACTTTTTCAACTAAAATAAGTGTGTTTAAAGTCATTTCTGTGCCTGAAACGGGTCAAAATTGAAGCTTTTGAGTAAGCAAAACTCTGTAAAAATGGCACTTTTGGTCACTGTGAGGATTTAAAAAGTGGTTATTCAACATGAGGCACGATCCAATTGACATTTTGAATCATTTTTGGTACAGTCCAAAAAATAAATTTTTGGATGAAAAACGATGATTTCGGACATGTCGAACGTTCCCAAAATGGTCTATAATGATGAAATTTTAACATTTAATCTTTTGACTCTAAATGACTGTTGGATGTGAATTATGACTTTTTCAACTAAAATAAGTGTGTTTAAAGTAATTTCTGTGCCTGAAACGGGTCAAAATTGAAGCTTTTGAGTAAGCAAAACTCTGTAAAAATGGCACTTTTGGTCACTGTGAGGGTTTAAAAAGTGGTTATTCAACATGAGGCACGATCCAATTGACATTTTGAATCATTTTTGGTACAGTCCAAAAAATCAATTTTCGGATGAAAAACGATGACTCCGGACATGTCGAACGTTCCCAAAATGGTCTATAATGATGAAATTTTAACATTTAATCTTTTGACTCTAAATGACTGTTGGATGTGCATTATGACTTTTTCAACTAAAATAAGTGTGTTTAAAGTCATTTCTGTGCCTGAAACGGGTCAAAATTGAAGCTTTTGAGTAAGCAAAACTCTGTAAAAATGGCAATTTTGGTCACTGTGAGGGTTTAAAAAGTGGTTATTCAACATGAGGCACGATCCAATTGACATTTTGAATCATTTTTGGTACAGTCCAAAAAATCAATTTTCGGATGAAAAACGATGACTCCGGACATGTCGAACGTTCCCAAAATGGTCTATAATGATGAAATTTTAACATTTAATCTTTTGACTCTAAATGACTGTTGGATGTGAATAATAATTTTTTTAACTAAAATAAGTGTGTTTAAAGTCATTTCTGTGCCTGAAACGGGTCAAAATTGAAGCTTTTGAGTAAGCAAAACTCTGTAAAAATGGCACTTTTGGTCACTGTGAGGGTTTAAAAAGTGGTTATTCAACATGAGGCACGATCCAATTGACATTTTGAATCATTTTTGGTACAGTCCCAAAAATCAATTTTCGGATGAAAAACGATGACTCCGGACATGTCGAACGTTTCCAAAATGGTCTATAATGATGAAATTTTAACATTTAATCTTTTGACTCTAAATGACTGTTGGATGTGAATTATGACTTTTTCAACTAAAATAAGTGTGTTTAAAGTCATTTCTGTGCCTGAAACGGGTCAAAATTGAAGCTTTTGAGTAAGCAAAACTCTGTAAAAATGGCACTTTTGGTCACTGTGAGGGTTTAAAAAGTGGTTATTCAACATGAGGCACGATCCTATTGACATTTTGAATCATTTTTGGTACAGTCCCAAAAATCAATTTTCGGATGAAAAACGATGACTCCGGACATGTCGAACGTTCCCAAAATGGTCTATAATGATGAAATTTTAACATTTAATCTTTTGACTCCAAATGACTGTTGGATGTGCATTATGACTTTTTCAACTAAAATAAGTGTGTTTAAAGTCATTTCTGTGCCTGAATCGGGTCAAAATTGAAGCTTTTGAGTAAGCAAAACTCTGTAAAAATGGCAATTTTGGTCACTGTGAGGGTTTAAAAAGTAGTTATTCAACATGAGGCACGATCCAATTGACATTTTGAATCATTTTTGGTACAGTCCAAAAAATCAATTTTCGGATGAAAAACGATGACTCCGGACATGTCGAACGTTCCCAAAATGGTCTATAATGATGAAATTTTAACATTTAATCTTTTGACTCTAAATGACTGTTGGATATGAATTATGACTTTTTCAACTAAAATAAGTGTGTTTAAAGTCATTTCTGTGCCTGAAACGGGTCAAAATTGAAGCTTTTGAGTAAGCAAAACTCTGTAAAAATGGCACTTTTGGTCACTGTGAGGATTTAAAAAGTGGTTATTCAACATGAGGCACGATCCAATTGACATTTTGAATCATTTTTGGTGCAGTCCAAAAAATCAATTTTCGGATGAAAAACGATGACTCCGGACATGTCGAACGTTCCCAAAATGGTCTATAATGATGAAATTTTAACATTTAATCTTTTGACTCTAAATGACTGTTGGATGTGAATTATGACTTTTTCAACTAAAATAAGTGTGTTTAAAGTCATTTCTGTGCCTGAAACGGGTCAAAATTGAAGCTTTTGAGTAAGCAAAACTCTGTAAAAATGGCACTTTTGGTCACTGTGAGGATTTAAAAAGTGGTTATTCAACATGAGGACGATCCAATTGACATTTTGAATCATTTTTGGTACAGTCCCAAAAATCAATTTTCGGATGAAAAACGATGACTCCGGACATGTCGAACGTTCCCAAAATGGTCTATAATGATGAAATTTTAACATTTAATCTTTTGACTCTAAATGACTGTTGGATGTGAATTATGACTTTTTCAACTAAAATAAGTGTGTTTAAAGTCATTTCTGTGCCTGAAACGGGTCAAAATTGAAGCTTTTGAGTAAGCAAAACTCTGTAAAAATGGCACTTTTGGTCACTGTGAGGGTTTAAAAAGTGGTTATTCAACATGAGGCACGATCCAATTGACATTTTGAATCATTTTTGGTACAGTCCAAAAAATCAATTTTCGGATGAAAAACGATGACTCCGGACATGTCGAACGTTCCCAAAATGGTCTATAATGATGAAATTTTAACATTTAATCTTTTGACTCTAAATGACTGTTGGATGTGAATTATGACTTTTTCAACTAAAATAAGTGTGTTTAAAGTAATTTCTGTGCCTGAAACGGGTCAAAATTGAAGCTTTTGAGTAAGCAAAACTCTGTAAAAATGGCACTTTTGGTCACTGTGAGGGTTTAAAAAGTGGTTATTCAACATGAGGCACGATCCAATTGACATTTTGAATCATTTTTGGTACAGTCCCAAAAATCAATTTTCGGATGAAAAACGATGACTCCGGACATGTCGAACGTTCCCAAAATGGTCTATAATGATGAAATTTTAACATTTAATCTTTTGACTCTAAATGACTGTTGGATGTGAATTATGACTTTTTCAACTAAAATAAGTGTGTTTAAAGTCATTTCTGTGCCTGAAATGGGTCAAAATTGAAGCTTTTGAGTAAGCAAAACTCTGTAAAAATGGCACTTTTGGTCACTGTGAGGGTTTAAAAAGTGGTTATTCAACATGAGGCACGATCCAATTGACATTTTGAATCATTTTTGGTACAGTCCCAAAAATCAATTTTCGGATGAAAAACGATGACTCCGGACATGTCGAACCTTCCCAAAATGGTCTATAATGATGAAATTTTAACATTTAATCTTTTGACTCCAAATGACTGTTGGATGTGCATTATGACTTTTTCAACTAAAATAAGTGTGTTTAAAGTCATTTCTGTGCCTGAAACGGGTCAAAATTGAAGCTTTTGAGTAAGCAAAACTCTGTAAAAATGGCAATTTTGGTCACTGTGAGGGTTTAAAAAGTTGTTATTCAACATGAGGCACGATCCAATTGACATTTTGAATCATTTTTGGTACAGTCCAAAAAATCAATTTTCGGATGAAAAACGATGACTCCGGACATGTCGAACGTTCCCAAAATGGTCTATAATGATGAAATTTTAACATTTAATCTTTTGACTCTAAATGTTTGTTGGATGTGAATTATGACTTTTTCAACTAAAATAAGTGTGTTTAAAGTCATTTCTGTGACTGAAACGGGTCAAAATTGAAGCTTTTGAGTAAGCAAAACTCTGTAAAAATGGCCATTTTGGTCACTGTGAGGGTTTAAAAAGTGGTTATTCAACATGAGGCACGATCCAATTGACATTTTGAATCATTTTTGGTACAGTCCAAAAAATCAATTTTCGGATATAAAACGATGACTCCGGACATGCTGAACGTTCCCAAAATGGTCTATAATGATGAAATTTTAACACTTAATCTTTTGACTCTAAATGACTGTTGGATGTGAATTATGAATTTTTCAACTAAAATAAGTGTGTTTAAAGTCATTTCTGTGCCTGAAACGGGTCAAAATTGAAGCTTTTGAGTAAGCAAAACTCTGTAAAAATGGCACTTTTGGTCACTGTGAGGGTTAAAAAGTGGTTATTCAACATGAGGCACGATCCAATTGACATTTTGAATCATTTTTGGTACAGTCCAAAAAATCAATTTTCGGATGAAAAACGATGACTCCGGACATGTCGAACGTTCCCAAAATGGTCTATAATGATGAAATTTTAACATTTAATCTTTTGACTCTAAATGACTGTTGGATGTGAATTATGACTTTTTCAACTAAAATAAGTGTGTTTAAAGTCATTTCTGTGCCTGAAACGGGTCAAAATTGAAGCTTTTGAGTAAGCAAAACTCTGTAAAAATGGCACTTTTGGTCACTGTGAGGGTTTAAAAAGTGGTTATTCAACATGAGGCACGATCCAATTGACATTTTGAATCATTTTTGGTACAGTCCCAAAAATCAATTTTCGGATGAAAAACGATGACTCCGGACATGCCGAACGTTCCCAAAATGGTCTATAATGATGAAATTTTAACACTTAATCTTTTGACTCTAAATGACTGTTGGATGTGAATTATGAATTTTTCAACTAAAATAAGTGTGTTTAAAGTCATTTCTGTGCCTGAAACGGGTCAAAATTGAAGCTTTTGAGTAAGCAAAACTCTGTAAAAATGGCACTTTTGGTCACTGTGAGGGTTTAAAAAGTGGTTATTCAACATGAGGCACGATCCAATTGACATTTTGAATCATTTTTGGTACAGTCCAAAAAATCAATTTTCGGATGAAAAACGATGACTCCGGACATGTCGAACGTTCCCAAAATGGTCTATAATGATGAAATTTTAACATTTAATCTTTTGACTCTAAATGACTGTTGGATGTGAATTATGACTTTTTCAACTAAAATAAGTGTGTTTAAAGTCATTTCTGTGCCTGAAACGGGTCAAAATTGAAGCTTTTGAGTAAGCAAAACTCTGTAAAAATGGCACTTTTGGTCACTGTGAGGGTTTAAAAAGTGGTTATTCAACATGAGGCACGATCCAATTGACATTTTGAATCATTTTTGGTACAGTCCCAAAAATCAATTTTCGGATGAAAAACGATGACTCCGGACATGTCGAACGTTCCCAAAATGGTCTATAATGATGAAATTTTAACATTTAATCTTTTGACTCTAAATGACTGTTGGATGTGAATTATGACTTTTTCAACTAAAATAAGTGTGTTTAAAGTCATTTCTGTGCCTGAAACTGGTCAAAATTAAAGCTTTTGAGTAAGCAAAACTCTGTAAAAATGGCACTTTTTGTCACTGTGAGGGATTAAAAAGTGGTTATTCAACATGAGGCACGATCCAATTGACATTTTGAATCATTTTTGGTACAGTCCCAAAAATCAATTTTCGGATGAAAAACGATGACTCCGGACATGTCGAACGTTCCCAAAATGGTCTATAATGATGAAATTTTAACATTTAATCTTTTGACTCCAAATGACTGTTGGATGTGCATTATGACTTTTTCAACTAAAATAAGTGTGTTTAAAGTCATTTCTGTGCCTGAAACGGGTCAAAATTGAAGCTTTTGAGTAAGCAAAACTCTGTAAAAATGGCAATTTTGGTCACTGTGAGGGTTTAAAAAGTTGTTATTCAACATGAGGCACGATCCAATTGACATTTTGAATCATTTTTGGTACAGTCCAAAAAAATCAATTTTTGGATGAAAAACGATGACTCCGGACATGTCGAACGTTCCCAAAATGGTCTATAATGATGAAATTTTAACATTTAATCTTTTGACTCTAAATGACTGTTGGATGTGAATTATGACTTTTTCAACTAAAATAAGTGTGTTTAAAGTAATTTCTGTGCCTGAAACGGGTCAAAATTGAAGCTTTTGAGTAAGCAAAACTCTGTAAAAATGGCACTTTTGGTCACTGTGAGGGTTTAAAAAGTGGTTATTCAACATGAGGCACGATCCAATTGACATTTTGAATCATTTTTGGTACAGTCCCAAAAATCAATTTTCGGATGAAAAGCGATGACTCCGGACATGTCGAACGTTCCCAAAATGGTCTATAATGATGAAATTTTAACATTTAATCTTTTGACTCTAAATGACTGTTGGATGTGAATTATGACTTTTTCAACTAAAATAAGTGTGTTTAAAGTAATTTCTGTGCCTGAAACGGGTCAAAATTGAAGCTTTTGAGTAAGCAAAACTCTGTAAAAATGGCACTTTTGGTCACTGTGAGGGATTAAAAAGTGGTTATTCAACATGAGGCACGATCCAATTGACATTTTGAATCATTTTTGGTACAGTCCCAAAAATCAATTTTCGGATGAAAAACGATGACTCCGGACATGTCGAACGTTCCCAAAATGGTCTATAATGATGAAATTTTAACATTTAATCTTTTGACTCTAAATGACTGTTGGATGTGAATTATGACTTTTTCAACTAAAATAAGTGTGTTTAAAGTCATTTCTGTGCCTGAAACGGGTCAAAATTGAAGCTTTTGAGTAAGCAAAACTCTGTAAAAATGGCACTTTTGGTCACTGTGAGGGTTTAAAAAGTGGTTATTCAACATGAGGCACGATCCAATTGACATTTTGAATCATTTTTGGTACAGTCCAAAAAATCAATTTTCGGATGAAAAACGATGACTCCGGACATGTCGAACGTTCCCAAAATGGTCTATAATGATGAAATTTTAACATTTAATCTTTTGACTCTAAATGACTGTTGGATGTGAATTATGACTTTTTCAACTAAAATAAGTGTGTTTAAAGTAATTTCTGTGCCTGAAACGGGTCAAAATTGAAGCTTTTGAGTAAGCAAAACTCTGTAAAAATGGCACTTTTGGTCACTGTGAGGGTTTAAAAAGTGGTTATTCAACATGAGGCACGATCCAATTGACATTTTGAATCATTTTTGGTACAGTCCCAAAAATCAATTTTCGGATGAAAAACGATGACTCCGGACATGTCGAACGTTCCCAAAATGGTCTATAATGATGAAATTTTAACATTTAATCTTTTGACTCTAAATGACTGTTGGATGTGAATTATGACTTTTTCAACTAAAATAAGTGTGTTTAAAGTCATTTCTGTGCCTGAAACTGGTCAAAATTAAAGCTTTTGAGTAAGCAAAACTCTGTAAAAATGGCACTTTTTGTCACTGTGAGGGATTAAAAAGTGGTTATTCAACATGAGGCACGATCCAATTGACATTTTGAATCATTTTTGGTACAGTCCCAAAAATCAATTTTCGGATGAAAAACGATGACTCCGGACATGTCGAACGTTCCCAAAATGGTCTATAATGATGAAATTTTAACATTTAATCTTTTGACTCCAAATGACTGTTGGATGTGCATTATGACTTTTTCAACTAAAATAAGTGTGTTTAAAGTCATTTCTGTGCCTGAAACGGGTCAAAATTGAAGCTTTTGAGTAAGCAAAACTCTGTAAAAATGGCAATTTTGGTCACTGTGAGGGTTTAAAAAGTTGTTATTCAACATGAGGCACGATCCAATTGACATTTTGAATCATTTTTGGTACAGTCCAAAAAAATCAATTTTTGGATGAAAAACGATGACTCCGGACATGTCGAACGTTCCCAAAATGGTCTATAATGATGAAATTTTAACATTTAATCTTTTGACTCTAAATGACTGTTGGATGTGAATTATGACTTTTTCAACTAAAATAAGTGTGTTTAAAGTCATTTCTGTGCCTGAAACGGGTCAAAATTGAAGCTTTTGAGTAAGCAAAACTCTGTAAAAATGGCACTTTTGGTCACTGTGAGGGTTTAAAAAGTGGTTATTCAACATGAGGCACGATCCAATTGACATTTTGAATCATTTTTGGTACAGTCCAAAAAATCAATTTTCGGATGAAAAACGATGACTCCGGACATGTCGAACGTTCCCAAAATGGTCTATAATGATGAAATTTTAACATTTAATCTTTTGACTCTAAATGACTGTTGGATGTGAATTATGACTTTTTCAACTAAAATAAGTGTGTTTAAAGTAATTTCTGTGCCTGAAACGGGTCAAAATTGAAGCTTTTGAGTAAGCAAAACTCTGTAAAAATGGCACTTTTGGTCACTGTGAGGGTTTAAAAAGTGGTTATTCAACATGAGGCACGATCCAATTGACATTTTGAATCATTTTTGGTACAGTCCCAAAAATCAATTTTCGGATGAAAAACGATGACTCCGGACATGTCGAACGTTCCCAAAATGGTCTATAATGATGAAATTTTAACATTTAATCTTTTGACTCTAAATGACTGTTGGATGTGAATTATGACTTTTTCAACTAAAATAAGTGTGTTTAAAGTCATTTCTGTGCCTGAAACGGGTCAAAATTGAAGCTTTTGAGTAAGCAAAACTCTGTAAAAATGGCACTTTTGGTCACTGTGAGGGTTTAAAAAGTGGTTATTCAACATGAGGCACGATCCAATTGACATTTTGAATCATTTTTGGTACAGTCCCAAAAATCAATTTTCGGATGAAAAACGATGACTCCGGACATGTCGAACCTTCCCAAAATGGTCTATAATGATGAAATTTTAACATTTAATCTTTTGACTCCAAATGACTGTTGGATGTGCATTATGACTTTTTCAACTAAAATAAGTGTGTTTAAAGTCATTTCTGTGCCTGAAACGGGTCAAAATTGAAGCTTTTGAGTAAGCAAAACTCTGTAAAAATGGCAATTTTGGTCACTGTGAGGGTTTAAAAAGTTGTTATTCAACATGAGGCACGATCCAATTGACATTTTGAATCATTTTTGGTACAGTCCAAAAAATCAATTTTCGGATGAAAAACGATGACTCCAGACATGTCGAACGTTCCCAAAATGGTCTATAATGTTGAAATTTTAACATTTAATCTTTTGACTCTAAATGACTGTTGGATGTGAATTATGACTTTTTCAACTAAAATAAGTGTGTTTAAAGTCATTTCTGTGCCTGAAACGGGTCAAAATTGAAGCTTTTGAGTAAGCAAAACTCTGTAAAAATGGCACTTTTGGTCACTGTGAGGATTTAAAAAGTGGTTATTCAACATGAGGCACGATCCAATTGACATTTTGAATCATTTTTGGTACAGTCCAAAAAATCAATTTTCGGATGAAAAACAATGACTCCGGACATGTCGAACGTTCCCAAAATGGTCTATAATGATGAAATTTTAACATTTAATCTTTTGACTCTAAATGACTGTTGGATGTGAATTATGACTTTTTCAACTAAAATAAGTGTGTTTAAAGTAATTTCTGTGCCTGAAACGGGTCAAAATTGAAGCTTTTGAGTAAGCAAAACTCTGTAAAAATGGCACTTTTGGTCACTGTGAGGGTTTAAAAAGTGGTTATTCAACATGAGGCACGATCCAATTGACATTTTGAATCATTTTTGGTACAGTCCCAAAAATCAATTTTCGGATGAAAAACGATGACTCCGGACATGTCGAACGTTCCCAAAATGGTCTATAATGATGAAATTTTAACATTTAATCTTTTGACTCTAAATGACTGTTGGATGTGAATTATGACTTTTTCAACTAAAATAAGTGTGTTTAAAGTCATTTCTGTGCCTGAAACGGGTCAAAATTGAAGCTTTTGAGTAAGCAAAACTCTGTAAAAATGGCACTTTTGGTCACTGTGAGGGTTTAAAAAGTGGTTATTCAACATGAGGCACGATCCAATTGACATTTTGAATCATTTTTGGTACAGTCCCAAAAATCAATTTTCGGATGAAAAACGATGACTCCGGACATGTCGAACCTTCCCAAAATGGTCTATAATGATGAAATTTTAACATTTAATCTTTTGACTCCAAATGACTGTTGGATGTGCATTATGACTTTTTCAACTAAAATAAGTGTGTTTAAAGTCATTTCTGTGCCTGAAACGGGTCAAAATTGAAGCTTTTGAGTAAGCAAAACTCTGTAAAAATGGCAATTTTGTTCACTGTGAGGGTTTAAAAAGTTGTTATTCAACATGAGGCACGATCCAATTGACATTTTGAATCATTTTTGGTACAGTCCAAAAAATCAATTTTCGAATGAAAAACGATGACTCCGGACATGTCGAACGTTCCCAAAATGGTCTATAATGATGAAATTTTAACATTTAATCTTTTGACTCTAAATGACTGTTGGATGTGAATTATGACTTTTTCAACTAAAATAAGTGTGTTTAAAGTCATTTCTGTGCCTGAAACGGGTCAAAATTGAAGCTTTTGAGTAAGCAAAACTCTGTAAAAATGGCACTTTTGGTCACTGTGAGGATTTAAAAAGTGGTTATTCAACATGAGGCACGATCCAATTGACATTTTGAATCATTTTTGGTACAGTCCAAAAAATCAATTTTCGGATGAAAAACAATGACTCCGGACATGTCGAACGTTCCCAAAATGGTCTATAATGATGAAATTTTAACATTTAATCTTTTGACTCTAAATGACTGTTGGATGTGAATTATGACTTTTTCAACTAAAATAAGTGTGTTTAAAGTCATTTCTGTGCCTGAAACGGGTCAAAATTGAAGCTTTTGAGTAAGCAAAACTCTGTAAAAATGCTACTTTTGGTCACTGTGAGGGTTTAAAAAGTGGTTATTCAACATGAGGCACGATCCAATTGACATTTTGAATCATTTTTGGTACAGTCCCAAAAATCAATTTTCGGATGAAAAACGATGACTCCGGACATGTCGAACGTTCCCAAAATGGTCTATAATGATGAAATTTTAACATTTAATCTTTTGACTCTAAATGTTTGTTGGATGTGAATTATGACTTTTTCAACTAAAATAAGTGTGTTTAAAGTCATTTCTGTGACTGAAACGGGTCAAAATTGAAGCTTTTGAGTAAGCAAAACTCTGTAAAAATGGCCATTTTGGTCACTGTGAGGGTTTAAAAAGTGGTTATTCAACATGAGGCACGATCCAATTGACATTTTGAATCATTTTTGGTACAGTCCAAAAAATCAATTTTCGGATATAAAACGATGACTCCGGACATGCTGAACGTTCCCAAAATGGTCTATAATGATGAAATTTTAACACTTAATCTTTTGACTCTAAATGACTGTTGGATGTGAATTATGAATTTTTCAACTAAAATAAGTGTGTTTAAAGTCATTTCTGTGCCTGAAACGGGTCAAAATTGAAGCTTTTGAGTAAGCAAAACTCTGTAAAAATGGCACTTTTGGTCACTGTGAGGGTTTAAAAAGTGGTTATTCAACATGAGGCACGATCCAATTGACATTTTGAATCATTTTTGGTACAGTCCAAAAAATCAATTTTCGGATGAAAAACGATGACTCCGGACATGTCGAACGTTCCCAAAATGGTCTATAATGATGAAATTTTAACATTTAATCTTTTGACTCTAAATGACTGTTGGATGTGAATTATGACTTTTTCAACTAAAATAAGTGTGTTTAAAGTCATTTCTGTGCCTGAAACGGGTCAAAATTGAAGCTTTTGAGTAAGCAAAACTCTGTAAAAATGGCACTTTTGGTCACTGTGAGGGTTTAAAAAGTGGTTATTCAACATGAGGCACGATCCAATTGACATTTTGAATCATTTTTGGTACAGTCCCAAAAATCAATTTTCGGATGAAAAACGATGACTCCGGACATGCCGAACGTTCCCAAAATGGTCTATAATGATGAAATTTTAACACTTAATCTTTTGACTCTAAATGACTGTTGGATGTGAATTATGAATTTTTCAACTAAAATAAGTGTGTTTAAAGTCATTTCTGTGCCTGAAACGGGTCAAAATTGAAGCTTTTGAGTAAGCAAAACTCTGTAAAAATGGCACTTTTGGTCACTGTGAGGGTTTAAAAAGTGGTTATTCAACATGAGGCACGATCCAATTGACATTTTGAATCATTTTTGGTACAGTCCAAAAAATCAATTTTCGGATGAAAAACGATGACTCCGGACATGTCGAACGTTCCCAAAATGGTCTATAATGATGAAATTTTAACATTTAATCTTTTGACTCTAAATGACTGTTGGATGTGAATTATGACTTTTTCAACTAAAATAAGTGTGTTTAAAGTCATTTCTGTGCCTGAAACGGGTCAAAATTGAAGCTTTTGAGTAAGCAAAACTCTGTAAAAATGGCACTTTTGGTCACTGTGAGGGTTTAAAAAGTGGTTATTCAACATGAGGCACGATCCAATTGACATTTTGAATCATTTTTGGTACAGTCCAAAAAATCAATTTTCGGATGAAAAACGATGACTCCGGACATGTCGAACGTTCCCAAAATGGTCTATAATGATGAAATTTTAACATTTAATCTTTTGACTCTAAATGACTGTTGGATGTGAATTATGACTTTTTCAACTAAAATAAGTGTGTTTAAAGTAATTTCTGTGCCTGAAACGGGTCAAAATTGAAGCTTTTGAGTAAGCAAAACTCTGTAAAAATGGCACTTTTGGTCACTGTGAGGGTTTAAAAAGTGGTTATTCAACATGAGGCACGATCCAATTGACATTTTGAATCATTTTTGGTACAGTCCCAAAAATCAATTTTCGGATGAAAAACGATGACTCCGGACATGTCGAACGTTCCCAAAATGGTCTATAATGATGAAATTTTAACATTTAATCTTTTGACTCTAAATGACTGTTGGATGTGAATTATGACTTTTTCAACTAAAATAAGTGTGTTTAAAGTCATTTCTGTGCCTGAAACTGGTCAAAATTAAAGCTTTTGAGTAAGCAAAACTCTGTAAAAATGGCACTTTTTGTCACTGTGAGGGATTAAAAAGTGGTTATTCAACATGAGGCACGATCCAATTGACATTTTGAATCATTTTTGGTACAGTCCCAAAAATCAATTTTCGGATGAAAAACGATGACTCCGGACATGTCGAACGTTCCCAAAATGGTCTATAATGATGAAATTTTAACATTTAATCTTTTGACTCCAAATGACTGTTGGATGTGCATTATGACTTTTTCAACTAAAATAAGTGTGTTTAAAGTCATTTCTGTGCCTGAAACGGGTCAAAATTGAAGCTTTTGAGTAAGCAAAACTCTGTAAAAATGGCAATTTTGGTCACTGTGAGGGTTTAAAAAGTTGTTATTCAACATGAGGCACGATCCAATTGACATTTTGAATCATTTTTGGTACAGTCCAAAAAAATCAATTTTTGGATGAAAAACGATGACTCCGGACATGTCGAACGTTCCCAAAATGGTCTATAATGATGAAATTTTAACATTTAATCTTTTGACTCTAAATGACTGTTGGATGTGAATTATGACTTTTTCAACTAAAATAAGTGTGTTTAAAGTAATTTCTGTGCCTGAAACGGGTCAAAATTGAAGCTTTTGAGTAAGCAAAACTCTGTAAAAATGGCACTTTTGGTCACTGTGAGGGTTTAAAAAGTGGTTATTCAACATGAGGCACGATCCAATTGACATTTTGAATCATTTTTGGTACAGTCCCAAAAATCAATTTTCGGATGAAAAACGATGACTCCGGACATGTCGAACGTTCCCAAAATGGTCTATAATGATGAAATTTTAACATTTAATCTTTTGACTCTAAATGACTGTTGGATGTGAATTATGACTTTTTCAACTAAAATAAGTGTGTTTAAAGTAATTTCTGTGCCTGAAACGGGTCAAAATTGAAGCTTTTGAGTAAGCAAAACTCTGTAAAAATGGCACTTTTGGTCACTGTGAGGGATTAAAAAGTGGTTATTCAACATGAGGCACGATCCAATTGACATTTTGAATCATTTTTGGTACAGTCCCAAAAATCAATTTTCGGATGAAAAACGATGACTCCGGACATGTCGAACGTTCCCAAAATGGTCTATAATGATGAAATTTTAACATTTAATCTTTTGACTCTAAATGACTGTTGGATGTGAATTATGACTTTTTCAACTAAAATAAGTGTGTTTAAAGTCATTTCTGTGCCTGAAACGGGTCAAAATTGAAGCTTTTGAGTAAGCAAAACTCTGTAAAAATGGCACTTTTGGTCACTGTGAGGGTTTAAAAAGTGGTTATTCAACATGAGGCACGATCCAATTGACATTTTGAATCATTTTTGGTACAGTCCAAAAAATCAATTTTCGGATGAAAAACGATGACTCCGGACATGTCGAACGTTCCCAAAATGGTCTATAATGATGAAATTTTAACATTTAATCTTTTGACTCTAAATGACTGTTGGATGTGAATTATGACTTTTTCAACTAAAATAAGTGTGTTTAAAGTAATTTCTGTGCCTGAAACGGGTCAAAATTGAAGCTTTTGAGTAAGCAAAACTCTGTAAAAATGGCACTTTTGGTCACTGTGAGGGTTTAAAAAGTGGTTATTCAACATGAGGCACGATCCAATTGACATTTTGAATCATTTTTGGTACAGTCCCAAAAATCAATTTTCGGATGAAAAACGATGACTCCGGACATGTCGAACGTTCCCAAAATGGTCTATAATGATGAAATTTTAACATTTAATCTTTTGACTCTAAATGACTGTTGGATGTGAATTATGACTTTTTCAACTAAAATAAGTGTGTTTAAAGTCATTTCTGTGCCTGAAACTGGTCAAAATTAAAGCTTTTGAGTAAGCAAAACTCTGTAAAAATGGCACTTTTTGTCACTGTGAGGGATTAAAAAGTGGTTATTCAACATGAGGCACGATCCAATTGACATTTTGAATCATTTTTGGTACAGTCCCAAAAATCAATTTTCGGATGAAAAACGATGACTCCGGACATGTCGAACGTTCCCAAAATGGTCTATAATGATGAAATTTTAACATTTAATCTTTTGACTCCAAATGACTGTTGGATGTGCATTATGACTTTTTCAACTAAAATAAGTGTGTTTAAAGTCATTTCTGTGCCTGAAACGGGTCAAAATTGAAGCTTTTGAGTAAGCAAAACTCTGTAAAAATGGCAATTTTGGTCACTGTGAGGGTTTAAAAAGTTGTTATTCAACATGAGGCACGATCCAATTGACATTTTGAATCATTTTTGGTACAGTCCAAAAAAATCAATTTTTGGATGAAAAACGATGACTCCGGACATGTCGAACGTTCCCAAAATGGTCTATAATGATGAAATTTTAACATTTAATCTTTTGACTCTAAATGACTGTTGGATGTGAATTATGACTTTTTCAACTAAAATAAGTGTGTTTAAAGTCATTTCTGTGCCTGAAACGGGTCAAAATTGAAGCTTTTGAGTAAGCAAAACTCTGTAAAAATGGCACTTTTGGTCACTGTGAGGGTTTAAAAAGTGGTTATTCAACATGAGGCACGATCCAATTGACATTTTGAATCATTTTTGGTACAGTCCAAAAAATCAATTTTCGGATGAAAAACGATGACTCCGGACATGTCGAACGTTCCCAAAATGGTCTATAATGATGAAATTTTAACATTTAATCTTTTGACTCTAAATGACTGTTGGATGTGAATTATGACTTTTTCAACTAAAATAAGTGTGTTTAAAGTAATTTCTGTGCCTGAAACGGGTCAAAATTGAAGCTTTTGAGTAAGCAAAACTCTGTAAAAATGGCACTTTTGGTCACTGTGAGGGTTTAAAAAGTGGTTATTCAACATGAGGCACGATCCAATTGACATTTTGAATCATTTTTGGTACAGTCCCAAAAATCAATTTTCGGATGAAAAACGATGACTCCGGACATGTCGAACGTTCCCAAAATGGTCTATAATGATGAAATTTTAACATTTAATCTTTTGACTCTAAATGACTGTTGGATGTGAATTATGACTTTTTCAACTAAAATAAGTGTGTTTAAAGTCATTTCTGTGCCTGAAACGGGTCAAAATTGAAGCTTTTGAGTAAGCAAAACTCTGTAAAAATGGCACTTTTGGTCACTGTGAGGGTTTAAAAAGTGGTTATTCAACATGAGGCACGATCCAATTGACATTTTGAATCATTTTTGGTACAGTCCCAAAAATCAATTTTCGGATGAAAAACGATGACTCCGGACATGTCGAACCTTCCCAAAATGGTCTATAATGATGAAATTTTAACATTTAATCTTTTGACTCCAAATGACTGTTGGATGTGCATTATGACTTTTTCAACTAAAATAAGTGTGTTTAAAGTCATTTCTGTGCCTGAAACGGGTCAAAATTGAAGCTTTTGAGTAAGCAAAACTCTGTAAAAATGGCAATTTTGGTCACTGTGAGGGTTTAAAAAGTTGTTATTCAACATGAGGCACGATCCAATTGACATTTTGAATCATTTTTGGTACAGTCCAAAAAATCAATTTTCGGATGAAAAACGATGACTCCAGACATGTCGAACGTTCCCAAAATGGTCTATAATGTTGAAATTTTAACATTTAATCTTTTGACTCTAAATGACTGTTGGATGTGAATTATGACTTTTTCAACTAAAATAAGTGTGTTTAAAGTCATTTCTGTGCCTGAAACGGGTCAAAATTGAAGCTTTTGAGTAAGCAAAACTCTGTAAAAATGGCACTTTTGGTCACTGTGAGGATTTAAAAAGTGGTTATTCAACATGAGGCACGATCCAATTGACATTTTGAATCATTTTTGGTACAGTCCAAAAAATCAATTTTCGGATGAAAAACAATGACTCCGGACATGTCGAACGTTCCCAAAATGGTCTATAATGATGAAATTTTAACATTTAATCTTTTGACTCTAAATGACTGTTGGATGTGAATTATGACTTTTTCAACTAAAATAAGTGTGTTTAAAGTAATTTCTGTGCCTGAAACGGGTCAAAATTGAAGCTTTTGAGTAAGCAAAACTCTGTAAAAATGGCACTTTTGGTCACTGTGAGGGTTTAAAAAGTGGTTATTCAACATGAGGCACGATCCAATTGACATTTTGAATCATTTTTGGTACAGTCCCAAAAATCAATTTTCGGATGAAAAACGATGACTCCGGACATGTCGAACGTTCCCAAAATGGTCTATAATGATGAAATTTTAACATTTAATCTTTTGACTCTAAATGACTGTTGGATGTGAATTATGACTTTTTCCACTAAAATAAGTGTGTTTAATGTCATTTCTGTGCCTGAAACGGGTCAAAATTGAAGCTTTTGAGTAAGCAAAACTCTGTAAAAATGGCACTTTTGGTCACTGTGAGGGTTTAAAAAGTGGTTATTCAACATGAGGCACGATCCAATTGACATTTTGAATCATTTTTGGTACAGTCCCAAAAATCAATTTTCGGATGAAAAACGATGACTCCGGACATGTCGAATGTTCCCAAAATGGTCTATAATGATGAAATTTTAACATTTAATCTTTTGACTCCAAATGACTGTTGGATGTGCATTATGACTTTTTCAACTAAAATAAGTGTGTTTAAAGTCATTTCTGTGCCTGAAACGGGTCAAAATTGAAGCTTTTGAGTAAGCAAAACTCTGTAAAAATGGCAATTTTGGTCACTGTGAGGGTTTAAAAAGTTGTTATTCAACATGAGGCACGATCCAATTGACATTTTGAATCATTTTTGGTACAGTCCAAAAAATCTATTTTCGGATGAAAAACGATGACTCCGGACATGTCGAACGTTCCCAAAATGGTCTATAATGATGAAATTTTAACATTTAATCTTTTGACTCTAAATGACTGTTGGATGTGAATTATGACTTTTTCAACTAAAATAAGTGTGTTTAAAGTCATTTCTGTGCCTGAAACGGGTCAAAATTGAAGCTTTTGAGTAAGCAAAACTCTGTAAAAATGGCACTTTTGGTCACTGTGAGGGTTTAAAAAGTGGTTATTCAACATGAGGCACGATCCAATTGACATTTTGAATCATTTTTGGTACAGTCCCAAAAATCAATTTTCGGATGAAAAACGATAATTCCGGACATGTTGAACGTTCCCAAAATGGTCTATAATGATGAAATTTTAACATTTAATCTTTTGACTCTAAATGACTGTTGGATGTGCATTATGACTTTTTCAACTAAAATAAGTGTGTTTAAAGTCATTTCTGTGCCTGAAACGGGTCAAAATTGAAGCTTTTGAGTAAGCAAAACTCTGTAAAAATGGCAATTTTGGTCACTGTGAGGGTTTAAAAAGTGGTTATTCAACATGAGGCACGATCCAATTGACATTTTGAATCATTTTTGGTACAGTCCAAAAAATCTATTTTCGGATGAAAAACGATGACTCCGGACATGTCGAACGTTCCCAAAATGGTCTATAATGATGAAATTTTAACATTTAATCTTTTGACTCTAAATGACTGTTGGATGTGAATTATGACTTTTTCAACTAAAATAAGTGTGTTTAAAGTCATTTCTGTGCCTGAAACGGGTCAAAATTGAAGCTTTTGAGTAAGCAAAACTCTGTAAAAATGGCACTTTTGGTCACTGTGAGGGTTTAAAAAGTGGTTATTCAACATGAGGCACGATCCAATTGACATTTTGAATCATTTTTGGTACAGTCCCAAAAATCAATTTTCGGATGAAAAACGATGACTCCGGACATGTCGAACGTTCCCAAAATGGTCTATAATGATGAAATTTTAACATTTAATCTTTTGACTCTAAATGACTGTTGGATGTGAATTATGACTTTTTCAACTAAAATAAGTGTGTTTAAAGTCATTTCTGTGCCTGAAACGGGTCAAAATTGAAGCTTTTGAGTAAGCAAAACTCTGTAAAAATGGCACTTTTGGTCACTGTGAGGGTTTAAAAAGTGGTTATTCAACATGAGGCACGATCCTATTGACATTTTGAATCATTTTTGGTACAGTCCCAAAAATCAATTTTCGGATGAAAAACGATGACTCCGGACATGTCGAACGTTCCCAAAATGGTCTATAATGATGAAATTTTAACATTTAATCTTTTGACTCCAAATGACTGTTGGATATGAATTATGACTTTTTCAACTAAAATAAGTGTGTTTAAAGTCATTTCTGTGCCTGAAACGGGTCAAAATTGAAGCTTTTGAGTAAGCAAAACTCTGTAAAAATGGCACTTTTGGTCACTGTGAGGATTTAAAAAGTGGTTATTCAACATGAGGCACGATCCAATTGACATTTTGAATCATTTTTGGTACAGTCCAAAAAATCAATTTTCGGATGAAAAACGATGATTTCGGACATGTCGAACGTTCCCAAAATGGTCTATAATGATGAAATTTTAACATTTAATCTTTTGACTCTAAATGACTGTTGGATGTGAATTATGACTTTTTCAACTAAAATAAGTGTGTTTAAAGTAATTTCTGTGCCTGAAACGGGTCAAAATTGAAGCTTTTGAGTAAGCAAAACTCTGTAAAAATGGCACTTTTGGTCACTGTGAGGGTTTAAAAAGTGGTTATTCAACATGAGGCACGATCCAATTGACATTTTGAATCATTTTTGGTACAGTCCAAAAAATCAATTTTCGGATGAAAAACGATGACTCCGGACATGTCGAACGTTCCCAAAATGGTCTATAATGATGAAATTTTAACATTTAATCTTTTGACTCTAAATGACTGTTGGATGTGCATTATGACTTTTTCAACTAAAATAAGTGTGTTTAAAGTCATTTCTGTGCCTGAAACGGGTCAAAATTGAAGCTTTTGAGTAAGCAAAACTCTGTAAAAATGGCAATTTTGGTCACTGTGAGGGTTTAAAAAGTGGTTATTCAACATGAGGCACGATCCAATTGACATTTTGAATCATTTTTGGTACAGTCCAAAAAATCAATTTTCGGATGAAAAACGATGACTCCGGACATGTCGAACGTTCCCAAAATGGTCTATAATGATGAAATTTTAACATTTAATCTTTTGACTCTAAATGACTGTTGGATGTGAATAATAATTTTTTTAACTAAAATAAGTGTGTTTAAAGTCATTTCTGTGCCTGAAACGGGTCAAAATTGAAGCTTTTGAGTAAGCAAAACTCTGTAAAAATGGCACTTTTGGTCACTGTGAGGGTTTAAAAAGTTTTTATTCAACATGAGGCACGATCCAATTGACATTTTGAATCATTTTTGGTACAGTCCCAAAAATCAATTTTCGGATGAAAAACGATGACTCCGGACATGTCGAACGTTTCCAAAATGGTCTATAATGATGAAATTTTAACATTTAATCTTTTGACTCTAAATGACTGTTGGATGTGAATTATGACTTTTTCAACTAAAATAAGTGTGTTTAAAGTCCTTTCTGTGCCTGAAACGGGTCAAAATTGAAGCTTTTGAGTAAGCAAAACTCTGTAAAAATGGCACTTTTGGTCACTGTGAGGGTTTAAAAAGTGGTTATTCAACATGAGGCACGATCCTATTGACATTTTGAATCATTTTTGGTACAGTCCCAAAAATCAATTTTCGGATGAAAAACGATGACTCCGGACATGTCGAACGTTCCCAAAATGGTCTATAATGATGAAATTTTAACATTTAATCTTTTGACTCCAAATGACTGTTGGATGTGCATTATGACTTTTTCAACTAAAATAAGTGTGTTTAAAGTCATTTCTGTGCCTGAAACGGGTCAAAATTGAAGCTTTTGAGTAAGCAAAACTCTGTAAAAATGGCAATTTTGGTCACTGTGAGGGTTTAAAAAGTTGTTATTCAACATGAGGCACGATCCAATTGACATTTTGAATCATTTTTGGTACAGTCCAAAAAATCAATTTTTGGATGAAAAACGATGACTCCGGACATGTCGAACGTTCCCAAAATGGTCTATAATGATGAAATTTTAACATTTAATCTTTTGACTCTAAATGACTGTTGGATATGAATTATGACTTTTTCAACTAAAATAAGTGTGTTTAAAGTCATTTCTGTGCCTGAAACGGGTCAAAATTGAAGCTTTTGAGTAAGCAAAACTCTGTAAAAATGGCACTTTTGGTCACTGTGAGGATTTAAAAAGTGGTTATTCAACATGAGGCACGATCCAATTGACATTTTGAATCATTTTTGGTGCAGTCCAAAAAATCAATTTTCGGATGAAAAACGATGACTCCGGACATGTCGAACGTTCCCAAAATGGTCTATAATGATGAAATTTTAACATTTAATCTTTTGACTCTAAATGACTGTTGGATGTGAATTATGACTTTTTCAACTAAAATAAGTGTGTTTAAAGTCATTTCTGTGCCTGAAACGGGTCAAAATTGAAGCTTTTGAGTAAGCAAAACTCTGTAAAAATGGCACTTTTGGTCACTGTGAGGATTTAAAAAGTGGTTATTCAACATGAGGCACGATCCAATTGACATTTTGAATCATTTTTGGTACAGTCCCAAAAATCAATTTTCGGATGAAAAACGATGACTCCGGACATGTCGAACGTTCCCAAAATGGTCTATAATGATGAATTTTTAACATTTAATCTTTTGTCTCTAAATGACTGTTGGATGTGAATTATGACTTTTTCAACTAAAATAAGTGTGTTTAAAGTCAATTCTGTGCCTGAAACGGGTCAAAATTGAAGCTTTTGAGTAAGCAAAACTCTGTAAAAATGGCAATTTTGGTCACTGTGAGGGTTTAAAAAGTTGTTATTCAACATGAGGCACGATCCAATTGACATTTTGAATCATTTTTGGTACAGTCCCAAAAATCAATTTTCGGATGAAAAACGATGACTCCGGACATGTCGAACGTTCCCAAAATGGTCTATAATGATGAAATTTTAACATTTAATCTTTTGACTCTAAATGACTGTTGGATATGAATTATGACTTTTTCAACTAAAATAAGTGTGTTTAAAGTCATTTCTGTGCCTGAAACGGGTCAAAATTGAAGCTTTTGAGTAAGCAAAACTCTGTAAAAATGGCACTTTTGGTCACTGTGAGGATTTAAAAAGTGGTTATTCAACATGAGGCACGATCCAATTGACATTTTGAATCATTTTTGGTGCAGTCCAAAAAATCAATTTTCGGATGAAAAACGATGACTCCGGACATGTCGAACGTTCCCAAAATGGTCTATAATGATGAAATTTTAACATTTAATCTTTTGACTCTAAATGACTGTTGGATGTGAATTATGACTTTTTCAACTAAAATAAGTGTGTTTAAAGTCATTTCTGTGCCTGAAACGGGTCAAAATTGAAGCTTTTGAGTAAGCAAAACTCTGTAAAAATGGCACTTTTGGTCACTGTGAGGATTTAAAAAGTGGTTATTCAACATGAGGCACGATCCAATTGACATTTTGAATCATTTTTGGTACAGTCCCAAAAATCAATTTTCGGATGAAAAACGATGACTCCGGACATGTCGAACGTTCCCAAAATGGTCTATAATGATGAAATTTTAACATTTAATCTTTTGTCTCTAAATGACTGTTGGATGTGAATTATGACTTTTTCAACTAAAATAAGTGTGTTTAAAGTCATTTCTGTGACTGAAACGGGTCAAAATTGAAGCTTTTGAGTAAGCAAAACTCTGTAAAAATGGCAATTTTGGTCACTGTGAGGGTTTAAAAAGTGGTTATTCAACATGAGGCACGATCCAATTGACATTTTGAATCATTTTTGGTACAGTCCAAAAAATCTATTTTCGGATGAAAAACGATGACTCCGGACATGTCGAACGTTCCCAAAATGGTCTATAATGATGAAATTTTAACATTTAATCTTTTGACTCTAAATGACTGTTGGATGTGAATTATGACTTTTTCAACTAAAATAAGTGTGTTTAAAGTCATTTCTGTGCCTGAAACGGGTCAAAATTGAAGCTTTTGAGTAAGCAAAACTCTGTAAAAATGGCACTTTTGGTCACTGTGAGGGTTTAAAAAGTGGTTATTCAACATGAGGCACGATCCAATTGACATTTTGAATCATTTTTGGTACAGTCCCAAAAATCAATTTTCGGATGAAAAACGATGACTCCGGACATGTCGAACGTTCCCAAAATGGTCTATAATGATGAAATTTTAACATTTAATCTTTTGACTCTAAATGACTGTTGGATGTGAATTATGACTTTTTCAACTAAAATAAGTGTGTTTAAAGTCATTTCTGTGCCTGAAACGGGTCAAAATTGAAGCTTTTGAGTAAGCAAAACTCTGTAAAAATGGCACTTTTGGTCACTGTGAGGGTTTAAAAAGTGGTTATTCAACATGAGGCACGATCCTATTGACATTTTGAATCATTTTTGGTACAGTCCCAAAAATCAATTTTCGGATGAAAAACGATGACTCCGGACATGTCGAACGTTCCCAAAATGGTCTATAATGATGAAATTTTAACATTTAATCTTTTGACTCCAAATGACTGTTGGATATGAATTATGACTTTTTCAACTAAAATAAGTGTGTTTAAAGTCATTTCTGTGCCTGAAACGGGTCAAAATTGAAGCTTTTGAGTAAGCAAAACTCTGTAAAAATGGCACTTTTGGTCACTGTGAGGATTTAAAAAGTGGTTATTCAACATGAGGCACGATCCAATTGACATTTTGAATCATTTTTGGTACAGTCCAAAAAATCAATTTTCGGATGAAAAACGATGATTTCGGACATGTCGAACGTTCCCAAAATGGTCTATAATGATGAAATTTTAACATTTAATCTTTTGACTCTAAATGACTGTTGGATGTGAATTATGACTTTTTCAACTAAAATAAGTGTGTTTAAAGTAATTTCTGTGCCTGAAACGGGTCAAAATTGAAGCTTTTGAGTAAGCAAAACTCTGTAAAAATGGCACTTTTGGTCACTGTGAGGGTTTAAAAAGTGGTTATTCAACATGAGGCACGATCCAATTGACATTTTGAATCATTTTTGGTACAGTCCAAAAAATCAATTTTCGGATGAAAAACGATGACTCCGGACATGTCGAACGTTCCCAAAATGGTCTATAATGATGAAATTTTAACATTTAATCTTTTGACTCTAAATGACTGTTGGATGTGCATTATGACTTTTTCAACTAAAATAAGTGTGTTTAAAGTCATTTCTGTGCCTGAAACGGGTCAAAATTGAAGCTTTTGAGTAAGCAAAACTCTGTAAAAATGGCAATTTTGGTCACTGTGAGGGTTTAAAAAGTGGTTATTCAACATGAGGCACGATCCAATTGACATTTTGAATCATTTTTGGTACAGTCCAAAAAATCAATTTTCGGATGAAAAACGATGACTCCGGACATGTCGAACGTTCCCAAAATGGTCTATAATGATGAAATTTTAACATTTAATCTTTTGACTCTAAATGACTGTTGGATGTGAATAATAATTTTTTTAACTAAAATAAGTGTGTTTAAAGTCATTTCTGTGCCTGAAACGGGTCAAAATTGAAGCTTTTGAGTAAGCAAAACTCTGTAAAAATGGCACTTTTGGTCACTGTGAGGGTTTAAAAAGTTTTTATTCAACATGAGGCACGATCCAATTGACATTTTGAATCATTTTTGGTACAGTCCCAAAAATCAATTTTCGGATGAAAAACGATGACTCCGGACATGTCGAACGTTTCCAAAATGGTCTATAATGATGAAATTTTAACATTTAATCTTTTGACTCTAAATGACTGTTGGATGTGAATTATGACTTTTTCAACTAAAATAAGTGTGTTTAAAGTCCTTTCTGTGCCTGAAACGGGTCAAAATTGAAGCTTTTGAGTAAGCAAAACTCTGTAAAAATGGCACTTTTGGTCACTGTGAGGGTTTAAAAAGTGGTTATTCAACATGAGGCACGATCCTATTGACATTTTGAATCATTTTTGGTACAGTCCCAAAAATCAATTTTCGGATGAAAAACGATGACTCCGGACATGTCGAACGTTCCCAAAATGGTCTATAATGATGAAATTTTAACATTTAATCTTTTGACTCCAAATGACTGTTGGATGTGCATTATGACTTTTTCAACTAAAATAAGTGTGTTTAAAGTCATTTCTGTGCCTGAAACGGGTCAAAATTGAAGCTTTTGAGTAAGCAAAACTCTGTAAAAATGGCAATTTTGGTCACTGTGAGGGTTTAAAAAGTTGTTATTCAACATGAGGCACGATCCAATTGACATTTTGAATCATTTTTGGTACAGTCCAAAAAATCAATTTTTGGATGAAAAACGATGACTCCGGACATGTCGAACGTTCCCAAAATGGTCTATAATGATGAAATTTTAACATTTAATCTTTTGACTCTAAATGACTGTTGGATATGAATTATGACTTTTTCAACTAAAATAAGTGTGTTTAAAGTCATTTCTGTGCCTGAAACGGGTCAAAATTGAAGCTTTTGAGTAAGCAAAACTCTGTAAAAATGGCACTTTTGGTCACTGTGAGGATTTAAAAAGTGGTTATTCAACATGAGGCACGATCCAATTGACATTTTGAATCATTTTTGGTGCAGTCCAAAAAATCAATTTTCGGATGAAAAACGATGACTCCGGACATGTCGAACGTTCCCAAAATGGTCTATAATGATGAAATTTTAACATTTAATCTTTTGACTCTAAATGACTGTTGGATGTGAATTATGACTTTTTCAACTAAAATAAGTGTGTTTAAAGTCATTTCTGTGCCTGAAACGGGTCAAAATTGAAGCTTTTGAGTAAGCAAAACTCTGTAAAAATGGCACTTTTGGTCACTGTGAGGATTTAAAAAGTGGTTATTCAACATGAGGCACGATCCAATTGACATTTTGAATCATTTTTGGTACAGTCCCAAAAATCAATTTTCGGATGAAAAACGATGACTCCGGACATGTCGAACGTTCCCAAAATGGTCTATAATGATGAATTTTTAACATTTAATCTTTTGTCTCTAAATGACTGTTGGATGTGAATTATGACTTTTTCAACTAAAATAAGTGTGTTTAAAGTCAATTCTGTGCCTGAAACGGGTCAAAATTGAAGCTTTTGAGTAAGCAAAACTCTGTAAAAATGGCAATTTTGGTCACTGTGAGGGTTTAAAAAGTTGTTATTCAACATGAGGCACGATCCAATTGACATTTTGAATCATTTTTGGTACAGTCCCAAAAATCAATTTTCGGATGAAAAACGATGACTCCGGACATGTCGAACGTTCCCAAAATGGTCTATAATGATGAAATTTTAACATTTAATCTTTTGACTCTAAATGACTGTTGGATATGAATTATGACTTTTTCAACTAAAATAAGTGTGTTTAAAGTCATTTCTGTGCCTGAAACGGGTCAAAATTGAAGCTTTTGAGTAAGCAAAACTCTGTAAAAATGGCACTTTTGGTCACTGTGAGGATTTAAAAAGTGGTTATTCAACATGAGGCACGATCCAATTGACATTTTGAATCATTTTTGGTGCAGTCCAAAAAATCAATTTTCGGATGAAAAACGATGACTCCGGACATGTCGAACGTTCCCAAAATGGTCTATAATGATGAAATTTTAACATTTAATCTTTTGACTCTAAATGACTGTTGGATGTGAATTATGACTTTTTCAACTAAAATAAGTGTGTTTAAAGTCATTTCTGTGCCTGAAACGGGTCAAAATTGAAGCTTTTGAGTAAGCAAAACTCTGTAAAAATGGCACTTTTGGTCACTGTGAGGATTTAAAAAGTGGTTATTCAACATGAGGCACGATCCAATTGACATTTTGAATCATTTTTGGTACAGTCCCAAAAATCAATTTTCGGATGAAAAACGATGACTCCGGACATGTCGAACGTTCCCAAAATGGTCTATAATGATGAAATTTTAACATTTAATCTTTTGTCTCTAAATGACTGTTGGATGTGAATTATGACTTTTTCAACTAAAATAAGTGTGTTTAAAGTCATTTCTGTGACTGAAACGGGTCAAAATTGAAGCTTTTGAGTAAGCAAAACTCTGTAAAAATGGCCAATTTGGTCACTGTGAGGGTTTAAAAAGTGGTTATTCAACATGAGGCACGATCCAATTGACATTTTGAATCATTTTTGGTACAGTCCAAAAAATCAATTTTTGGATGAAAAACGATGACTCCGGACATGCCGAACGTTCCCAAAATGGTCTATAATGATGAAATTTTAACATTTAATCTTTTGACTCTAAATGACTGTTGGATGTGAATTATGACTTTTTCAACTAAAATAAGTGTGTTTAAAGTCATTTCTGTGACTGAAACGGGTCAAAATTGAAGCTTTTGAGTAAGCAAAACTCTGTAAAAATGGCCATTTTGGTCACTGTGAGGGTTTAAAAAGTGGTTATTCAACATGAGGCACGATCCAATTGACATTTTGAATCATTTTTGGTACAGTCCAAAAAATCAATTTTCGGATGAAAAACGATGACTCCGGACATGTCGAACGTTCCCAAAATGGTCTATAATGATGAAATTTTAACATTTAATCTTTTGACTCTAAATGACTGTTGGATGTGAATTATGACTTTTTCAACTAAAATAAGTGTGTTTAAAGTCATTTCTGTGCCTGAAACGGGTCAAAATTGAAGCTTTTGAGTAAGCAAAACTCTGTAAAAATGGCACTTTTGGTCACTGTGAGGGTTTAAAAAGTGGTTATTCAACATGAGGCACGATCCAATTGACATTTTGAATCATTTTTGGTACAGTCCAAAAAATCAATTTTCGGATGAAAAACGATGACTCCGGACATGTCGAACGTTCCCAAAATGGTCTATAATGATGAAATTTTAACATTTAATCTTTTGACTCTAAATGACTGTTGGATGTGAATTATGACTTTTTCAACTAAAATAAGTGTGTTTAAAGTAATTTCTGTGCCTGAAACGGGTCAAAATTGAAGCTTTTGAGTAAGCAAAACTCTGTAAAAATGGCACTTTTGGTCACTGTGAGGGTTTAAAAAGTGGTTATTCAACATGAGGCACGATCCAATTGACATTTTGAATCATTTTTGGTACAGTCCCAAAAATCAATTTTCGGATGAAAAACGATGACTCCGGACATGTCGAACGTTCCCAAAATGGTCTATAATGATGAAATTTTAACATTTAATCTTTTGACTCTAAATGACTGTTGGATGTGAATTATGACTTTTTCAACTAAAATAAGTGTGTTTAAAGTCATTTCTGTGCCTGAAACTGGTCAAAATTAAAGCTTTTGAGTAAGCAAAACTCTGTAAAAATGGCACTTTTTGTCACTGTGAGGGATTAAAAAGTGGTTATTCAACATGAGGCACGATCCAATTGACATTTTGAATCATTTTTGGTACAGTCCCAAAAATCAATTTTCGGATGAAAAACGATGACTCCGGACATGTCGAACGTTCCCAAAATGGTCTATAATGATGAAATTTTAACATTTAATCTTTTGACTCCAAATGACTGTTGGATGTGCATTATGACTTTTTCAACTAAAATAAGTGTGTTTAAAGTCATTTCTGTGCCTGAAACGGGTCAAAATTGAAGCTTTTGAGTAAGCAAAACTCTGTAAAAATGGCAATTTTGGTCACTGTGAGGGTTTAAAAAGTTGTTATTCAACATGAGGCACGATCCAATTGACATTTTGAATCATTTTTGGTACAGTCCAAAAAAATCAATTTTTGGATGAAAAACGATGACTCCGGACATGTCGAACATTCCCAAAATGGTCTATAATGATGAAATTTTAACATTTAATCTTTTGACTCTAAATGACTGTTGGATGTGAATTATGACTTTTTCAACTAAAATAAGTGTGTTTAAAGTCATTTCTGTGCCTGAAACGGGTCAAAATTGAAGCTTTTGAGTAAGCAAAACTCTGTAAAAATGGCACTTTTGGTCACTGTGAGGGTTTAAAAAGTGGTTATTCAACATGAGGCACGATCCAATTGACATTTTGAATCATTTTTGGTACAGTCCAAAAAATCAATTTTCGGATGAAAAACGATGACTCCGGACATGTCGAACGTTCCCAAAATGGTCTATAATGATGAAATTTTAACATTTAATCTTTTGACTCTAAATGACTGTTGTATGTGAATTATGACTTTTTCAACTAAAATAAGTGTGTTTAAAGTAATTTCTGTGCCTGAAACGGGTCAAAATTGAAGCTTTTGAGTAAGCAAAACTCTGTAAAAATGGCACTTTTGGTCACTGTGAGGGTTTAAAAAGTGGTTATTCAACATGAGGCACGATCCAATTGACATTTTGAATCATTTTTGGTACAGTCCCAAAAATCAATTTTCGGATGAAAAACGATGACTCCGGACATGTCGAACGTTCCCAAAATGGTCTATAATGATGAAATTTTAACATTTAATCTTTTGACTCTAAATGACTGTTGGATGTGAATTATGACTTTTTCAACTAAAATAAGTGTGTTTAAAGTCATTTCTGTGCCTGAAACGGGTCAAAATTGAAGCTTTTGAGTAAGCAAAACTCTGTAAAAATGGCACTTTTGGTCACTGTGAGGGTTTAAAAAGTGGTTATTCAACATGAGGCACGATCCAATTGACATTTTGAATCATTTTTGGTACAGTCCCAAAAATCAATTTTCGGATGAAAAACGATGACTCCGGACATGTCGAACCTTCCCAAAATGGTCTATAATGATGAAATTTTAACATTTAATCTTTTGACTCCAAATGACTGTTGGATGTGCATTATGACTTTTTCAACTAAAATAAGTGTGTTTAAAGTCATTTCTGTGCCTGAAACGGGTCAAAATTGAAGCTTTTGAGTAAGCAAAACTCTGTAAAAATGGCAATTTTGGTCACTGTGAGGGTTTAAAAAGTTGTTATTCAACATGAGGCACGATCCAATTGACATTTTGAATCATTTTTGGTACAGTCCAAAAAATCAATTTTCGGATGAAAAACGATGACTCCGGACATGTCGAACGTTCCCAAAATGGTCTATAATGATGAAATTTTAACATTTAATCTTTTGACTCTAAATGACTGTTGGATGTGAATTATGACTTTTTCAACTAAAATAAGTGTGTTTAAAGTCATTTCTGTGCCTGAAACAGGTCAAAATTGAAGCTTTTGAGTAAGCAAAACTCTGTAAAAATGGCACTTTTGGTCACTGTGAGGATTTAAAAAGTGGTTATTCAACATGAGGCACGATCCAATTGACATTTTGAATCATTTTTGGTACAGTCCAAAAAATCAATTTTCGGATGAAAAACAATGACTCCGGACATGTCGAACGTTCCCAAAATGGTCTATAATGATGAAATTTTAACATTTAATCTTTTGACTCTAAATGACTGTTGGATGTGAATTATGACTTTTTCAACTAAAATAAGTGTGTTTAAAGTAATTTCTGTGCCTGAAACGGGTCAAAATTGAAGCTTTTGAGTAAGCAAAACTCTGTAAAAATGGCACTTTTGGTCACTGTGAGGGTTTAAAAAGTGGTTATTCAACATGAGGCACGATCCAATTGACATTTTGAATCATTTTTGGTACAGTCCCAAAAATCAATTTTCGGATGAAAAACGATGACTCCGGACATGTCGAACGTTCCCAAAATGGTCTATAATGATGAAATTTTAACATTTAATCTTTTGACTCTAAATGACTGTTGGATGTGAATTATGACTTTTTCCACTAAAATAAGTGTGTTTAATGTCATTTCTGTGCCTGAAACGGGTCAAAATTGAAGCTTTTGAGTAAGCAAAACTCTGTAAAAATGGCACTTTTGGTCACTGTGAGGGTTTAAAAAGTGGTTATTCAACATGAGGCACGATCCAATTGACATTTTGAATCATTTTTGGTACAGTCCCAAAAATCAATTTTCGGATGAAAAACGATGACTCCGGACATGTCGAATGTTCCCAAAATGGTCTATAATGATGAAATTTTAACATTTAATCTTTTGACTCCAAATGACTGTTGGATGTGCATTATGACTTTTTCAACTAAAATAAGTGTGTTTAAAGTCATTTCTGTGCCTGAAACGGGTCAAAATTGAAGCTTTTGAGTAAGCAAAACTCTGTAAAAATGGCAATTTTGGTCACTGCGAGGGTTTAAAAAGTTGTTATTCAACATGAGGCACGATCCAATTGACATTTTGAATCATTTTTGGTACAGTCCAAAAAATCTATTTTCGGATGAAAAACGATGACTCCGGACATGTCGAACGTTCCCAAAATGGTCTATAATGATGAAATTTTAACATTTAATCTTTTGACTCTAAATGACTGTTGGATGTGAATTATGACTTTTTCAACTAAAATAAGTGTGTTTAAAGTCATTTCTGTGCCTGAAACGGGTCAAAATTGAAGCTTTTGAGTAAGCAAAACTCTGTAAAAATGGCACTTTTGGTCACTGTGAGGGTTTAAAAAGTGGTTATTCAACATGAGGCACGATCCAATTGACATTTTGAATCATTTTTGGTACAGTCCCAAAAATCAATTTTCGGATGAAAAACGATAATTCCGGACATGTTGAACGTTCCCAAAATGGTCTATAATGATGAAATTTTAACATTTAATCTTTTGACTCTAAATGACTGTTGGATGTGCATTATGACTTTTTCAACTAAAATAAGTGTGTTTAAAGTCATTTCTGTGCCTGAAACGGGTCAAAATTGAAGCTTTTGAGTAAGCAAAACTCTGTAAAAATGGCAATTTTGGTCACTGTGAGGGTTTAAAAAGTGGTTATTCAACATGAGGCACGATCCAATTGACATTTTGAATCATTTTTGGTACAGTCCAAAAAATCTATTTTCGGATGAAAAACGATGACTCCGGACATGTCGAACGTTCCCAAAATGGTCTATAATGATGAAATTTTAACATTTAATCTTTTGACTCTAAATGACTGTTGGATGTGAATTATGACTTTTTCAACTAAAATAAGTGTGTTTAAAGTCATTTCTGTGCCTGAAACGGGTCAAAATTGAAGCTTTTGAGTAAGCAAAACTCTGTAAAAATGGCACTTTTGGTCACTGTGAGGGTTTAAAAAGTGGTTATTCAACATGAGGCACGATCCAATTGACATTTTGAATCATTTTTGGTACAGTCCCAAAAATCAATTTTCGGATGAAAAACGATGACTCCGGACATGTCGAACGTTCCCAAAATGGTCTATAATGATGAAATTTTAACATTTAATCTTTTGACTCTAAATGACTGTTGGATGTGAATTATGACTTTTTCAACTAAAATAAGTGTGTTTAAAGTCATTTCTGTGCCTGAAACGGGTCAAAATTGAAGCTTTTGAGTAAGCAAAACTCTGTAAAAATGGCACTTTTGGTCACTGTGAGGGTTTAAAAAGTGGTTATTCAACATGAGGCACGATCCTATTGACATTTTGAATCATTTTTGGTACAGTCCCAAAAATCAATTTTCGGATGAAAAACGATGACTCCGGACATGTCGAACGTTCCCAAAATGGTCTATAATGATGAAATTTTAACATTTAATCTTTTGACTCCAAATGACTGTTGGATATGAATTATGACTTTTTCAACTAAAATAAGTGTGTTTAAAGTCATTTCTGTGCCTGAAACGGGTCAAAATTGAAGCTTTTGAGTAAGCAAAACTCTGTAAAAATGGCACTTTTGGTCACTGTGAGGATTTAAAAAGTGGTTATTCAACATGAGGCACGATCCAATTGACATTTTGAATCATTTTTGGTGCAGTCCAAAAAATCAATTTTCGGATGAAAAACGATGACTCCGGACATGTCGAACGTTCCCAAAATGGTCTATAATGATGAAATTTTAACATTTAATCTTTTGACTCTAAATGACTGTTGGATGTGAATTATGACTTTTTCAACTAAAATAAGTGTGTTTAAAGTCATTTCTGTGCCTGAAACGGGTCAAAATTGAAGCTTTTGAGTAAGCAAAACTCTGTAAAAATGGCACTTTTGGTCACTGTGAGGATTTAAAAAGTGGTTATTCAACATGAGGCACGATCCAATTGACATTTTGAATCATTTTTGGTACAGTCCAAAAAATCAATTTTCGGATGAAAAACGATGATTTCGGACATGTCGAACGTTCCCAAAATGGTCTATAATGATGAAATTTTAACATTTAATCTTTTGACTCTAAATGACTGTTGGATGTGAATTATGACTTTTTCAACTAAAATAAGTGTGTTTAAAGTAATTTCTGTGCCTGAAACGGGTCAAAATTGAAGCTTTTGAGTAAGCAAAACTCTGTAAAAATGGCACTTTTGGTCACTGTGAGGGTTTAAAAAGTGGTTATTCAACATGAGGCACGATCCAATTGACATTTTGAATCATTTTTGGTACAGTCCAAAAAATCAATTTTCGGATGAAAAACGATGACTCCGGACATGTCGAACGTTCCCAAAATGGTCTATAATGATGAAATTTTAACATTTAATCTTTTGACTCTAAATGACTGTTGGATGTGCATTATGACTTTTTCAACTAAAATAAGTGTGTTTAAAGTCATTTCTGTGCCTGAAACGGGTCAAAATTGAAGCTTTTGAGTAAGCAAAACTCTGTAAAAATGGCAATTTTGGTCACTGTGAGGGTTTAAAAAGTGGTTATTCAACATGAGGCACGATCCAATTGACATTTTGAATCATTTTTGGTACAGTCCAAAAAATCAATTTTCGGATGAAAAACGATGACTCCGGACATGTCGAACGTTCCCAAAATGGTCTATAATGATGAAATTTTAACATTTAATCTTTTGACTCTAAATGACTGTTGGATGTGAATAATAATTTTTTTAACTAAAATAAGTGTGTTTAAAGTCATTTCTGTGCCTGAAACGGGTCAAAATTGAAGCTTTTGAGTAAGCAAAACTCTGTAAAAATGGCAATTTTGGTCACTGTGAGGGTTTAAAAAGTTGTTATTCAACATGAGGCACGATCCAATTGACATTTTGAATCATTTTTGGTACAGTCCAAAAAATCGATTTTCGGATGAAAAACGATGACTCCGGACATGTCGAACGTTCCCAAAATGGTCTATAATGATGAAATTTTAACATTTAATCTTTTGACTCTAAATGACTGTTGGATATGAATTATGACTTTTTCAACTAAAATAAGTGTGTTTAAAGTCATTTCTGTGCCTGAAACGGGTCAAAATTGAAGCTTTTGAGTAAGCAAAACTCTGTAAAAATGGCACTTTTGGTCACTGTGAGGATTTAAAAAGTGGTTATTCAACATGAGGCACGATCCAATTGACATTTTGAATCATTTTTGGTGCAGTCCAAAAAATCAATTTTCGGATGAAAAACGATGACTCCGGACATGTCGAACGTTCCCAAAATGGTCTATAATGATGAAATTTTAACATTTAATCTTTTGACTCTAAATGACTGTTGGATGTGAATTATGACTTTTTCAACTAAAATAAGTGTGTTTAAAGTCATTTCTGTGCCTGAAACGGGTCAAAATTGAAGCTTTTGAGTAAGCAAAACTCTGTAAAAATGGCACTTTTGGTCACTGTGAGGATTTAAAAAGTGGTTATTCAACATGAGGCACGATCCAATTGACATTTTGAATCATTTTTGGTACAGTCCCAAAAATCAATTTTCGGATGAAAAACGATGACTCCGGACATGTCGAACGTTCCCAAAATGGTCTATAATGATGAATTTTTAACATTTAATCTTTTGTCTCTAAATGACTGTTGGATGTGAATTATGACTTTTTCAACTAAAATAAGTGTGTTTAAAGTCATTTCTGTGCCTGAAACGGGTCAAAATTGAAGCTTTTGAGTAAGCAAAACTCTGTAAAAATGGCAATTTTGGTCACTGTGAGGGTTTAAAAAGTTGTTATTCAACATGAGGCACGATCCAATTGACATTTTGAATCATTTTTGGTACAGTCCAAAAAATCAATTTTCGGATGAAAAACGATGACTCCGGACATGTCGAACGTTCCCAAAATGGTCTATAATGATGAAATTTTAACATTTAATCTTTTGACTCTAAATGACTGTTGGATATGAATTATGACTTTTTCAACTAAAATAAGTGTGTTTAAAGTCATTTCTGTGCCTGAAACGGGTCAAAATTGAAGCTTTTGAGTAAGCAAAACTCTGTAAAAATGGCACTTTTGGTCACTGTGAGGATTTAAAAAGTGGTTATTCAACATGAGGCACGATCCAATTGACATTTTGAATCATTTTTGGTGCAGTCCAAAAAATCAATTTTCGGATGAAAAACGATGACTCCGGACATGTCGAACGTTCCCAAAATGGTCTATAATGATGAAATTTTAACATTTAATCTTTTGACTCTAAATGACTGTTGGATGTGAATTATGACTTTTTCAACTAAAATAAGTGTGTTTAAAGTCATTTCTGTGCCTGAAACGGGTCAAAATTGAAGCTTTTGAGTAAGCAAAACTCTGTAAAAATGGCACTTTTGGTCACTGTGAGGATTTAAAAAGTGGTTATTCAACATGAGGCACGATCCAATTGACATTTTGAATCATTTTTGGTACAGTCCCAAAAATCAATTTTCGGATGAAAAACGATGACTCCGGACATGTCGAACGTTCCCAAAATGGTCTATAATGATGAAATTTTAACATTTAATCTTTTGTCTCTAAATGACTGTTGGATGTGAATTATGACTTTTTCAACTAAAATAAGTGTGTTTAAAGTCATTTCTGTGACTGAAACGGGTCAAAATTGAAGCTTTTGAGTAAGCAAAACTCTGTAAAAATGGCCAATTTGGTCACTGTGAGGGTTTAAAAAGTGGTTATTCAACATGAGGCACGATCCAATTGACATTTTGAATCATTTTTGGTACAGTCCAAAAAATCAATTTTTGGATGAAAAACGATGACTCCGGACATGCCGAACGTTCCCAAAATGGTCTATAATGATGAAATTTTAACATTTAATCTTTTGACTCTAAATGACTGTTGGATGTGAATTATGACTTTTTCAACTAAAATAAGTGTGTTTAAAGTCATTTCTGTGACTGAAACGGGTCAAAATTGAAGCTTTTGAGTAAGCAAAACTCTGTAAAAATGGCCATTTTGGTCACTGTGAGGGTTTAAAAAGTGGTTATTCAACATGAGGCACGATCCAATTGACATTTTGAATCATTTTTGGTACAGTCCAAAAAATCAATTTTCGGATGAAAAACGATGACTCCGGACATGCCGAACGTTCCCAAAATGGTCTATAATGATGAAATTTTAACACTTAATCTTTTGACTCTAAATGACTGTTGGATGTGAATTATGACTTTTTCAACTAAAATAAGTGTGTTTAAAGTCATTTCTGTGCCTGAAACGGGTCAAAATTGAAGCTTTTGAGTAAGCAAAACTCTGTAAAAATGGCACTTTTGGTCACTGTGAGGGTTTAAAAAGTGGTTATTCAACATGAGGCACGATCCAATTGACATTTTGAATCATTTTTGGTACAGTCCCAAAAATCAATTTTCGGATGAAAAACGATAACTCCGGACATGTCGAACGTTCCCAAAATGGTCTATAATGATGAAATTTTAACATTTAATCTTTTGACTCTAAATGACTGTTTGATGTGCATTATGACTTTTTCAACTAAAATAAGTGTGTTTAAAGTCATTTCTGTGCCTGAAACGGGTCAAAATTGAAGCTTTTGAGTAAGCAAAACTCTGTAAAAATGGCAATTTTGGTCACTGTGAGGGTTTAAAAAGTGGTTATTCAACATGAGGCACGATCCAATTGACATTTTGAATCATTTTTGGTACAGTCCAAAAAATCAAATTTCGGATGAAAAACGATGACTCCGGACATGTCGAACGTTGCCAAAATGGTCTATAATGATGAAATTTTAACACTTAATCTTTTGACTGTAAATGACTGTTGGATGTGAATTATGACTTTTTCAACTAAAATAAGTGTGTTTAAAGTCATTTCTGTGCCTGAAACGGGTCAAAATTGAAGCTTTTGAGTAAGCAAAACTCTGTAAAAATGGCACTTTTGGGCACTGTGAGGGTTTAAAAAGTGGTTATTCAACATGAGGCACGATCCAATTGACATTTTGAATCATTTTTGGTACAGTCCCAAAAATCCATTTTCGGATGAAAAACGATGACTCCGGACATGTCGAACGTTCCCAAAATTGTCTATAATGATGAAATTTTAACATTTAATCTTTTGACTCTAAATGACTGTTGGATGTGAATTATGACTTTTTCAACTAAAATAAGTGTGTTTAAAGTCATTTCTGTGCCTGAAACGGGTCAAAATTGAAGCTTTTGAGTAAGCAAAACTCTGTAAAAATGGCACTTTTGGTCACTGTGAGGGTTTAAAAAGTGGTTATTCAACATGAGGCACGATCCAATTGACATTTTGAATCATTTTTGGTACAGTCCCAAAAATCAATTTTCGGATGAAAAATGATGACTCCGGACATGTCGAACGTTCCCAAAATGGTCTATAATGATGAAATTTTAACATTTAATCTTTTGACTCTAAATGTTTGTTGGATGTGAATTATGACTTTTTCAACTAAAATAAGTGTGTTTAAAGTCATTTCTGTGACTGAAACGGGTCAAAATTGAAGCTTTTGAGTAAGCAAAACTCTGTAAAAATGGCCATTTTGGTCACTGTGAGGGTTTAAAAAGTGGTTATTCAACATGAGGCACGATCCAATTGACATTTTGAATCATTTTTGGTACAGTCCAAAAAATCAATTTTCGGATATAAAACGATGACTCCGGACATGCCGAACCTTCCCAAAATGGTCTATAATGATAATATTTTAACACTTAATCTTTTGACTCTAAATGACTGTTGGATGTGAATTATGAATTTTTCAACTAAAATAAGTGTGTTTAAAGTCATTTCTGTGCCTGAAACGGGTCAAAATTGAAGCTTTTGAGTAAGCAAAACTCTGTAAAAATGGCACTTTTGGTCACTGTGAGGGTTTAAAAAGTGGTTATTCAACATGAGGCACGATCCAATTGACATTTTGAATCATTTTTGGTACAGTCCAAAAAATCAATTTTCGGATGAAAAACGATGACTCCGGACATGTCGAACGTTCCCAAAATGGTCTATAATGATGAAATTTTAACATTTAATCTTTTGACTCTAAATGACTGTTGGATGTGAATTATGACTTTTTCAACTAAAATAAGTGTGTTTAAAGTCATTTCTGTGCCTGAAACGGGTCAAAATTGAAGCTTTTGAGTAAGCAAAACTCTGTAAAAATGGCACTTTTGGTCACTGTGAGGATTTAAAAAGTGGTTATTCAACATGAGGCACGATCCAATTGACATTTTGAATCATTTTTGGTACAGTCCCAAAAATCAATTTTCGGATGAAAAACGATGACTCCGGACATGTCGAACGTTCCCAAAATGGTCTATAATGATGAATTTTTAACATTTAATCTTTTGTCTCTAAATGACTGTTGGATGTGAATTATGACTTTTTCAACTAAAATAAGTGTGTTTAAAGTCATTTCTGTGCCTGAAACGGGTCAAAATTGAAGCTTTTGAGTAAGCAAAACTCTGTAAAAATGGCAATTTTGGTCACTGTGAGGGTTTAAAAAGTTGTTATTCAACATGAGGCACGATCCAATTGACATTTTGAATCATTTTTGGTACAGTCCAAAAAATCAATTTTCGGATGAAAAACGATGACTCCGGACATGTCGAACGTTCCCAAAATGGTCTATAATGATGAAATTTTAACATTTAATCTTTTGACTCTAAATGACTGTTGGATATGAATTATGACTTTTTCAACTAAAATAAGTGTGTTTAAAGTCATTTCTGTGCCTGAAACGGGTCAAAATTGAAGCTTTTGAGTAAGCAAAACTCTGTAAAAATGGCACTTTTGGTCACTGTGAGGATTTAAAAAGTGGTTATTCAACATGAGGCACGATCCAATTGACATTTTGAATCATTTTTGGTGCAGTCCAAAAAATCAATTTTCGGATGAAAAACGATGACTCCGGACATGTCGAACGTTCCCAAAATGGTCTATAATGATGAAATTTTAACATTTAATCTTTTGACTCTAAATGACTGTTGGATGTGAATTATGACTTTTTCAACTAAAATAAGTGTGTTTAAAGTCATTTCTGTGCCTGAAACGGGTCAAAATTGAAGCTTTTGAGTAAGCAAAACTCTGTAAAAATGGCACTTTTGGTCACTGTGAGGATTTAAAAAGTGGTTATTCAACATGAGGCACGATCCAATTGACATTTTGAATCATTTTTGGTACAGTCCCAAAAATCAATTTTCGGATGAAAAACGATGACTCCGGACATGTCGAACGTTAACAAAATGGTCTATAATGATGAAATTTTAACATTTAATCTTTTGTCTCTAAATGACTGTTGGATGTGAATTATGACTTTTTCAACTAAAATAAGTGTGTTTAAAGTCATTTCTGTGACTGAAACGGGTCAAAATTGAAGCTTTTGAGTAAGCAAAACTCTGTAAAAATGGCCAATTTGGTCACTGTGAGGGTTTAAAAAGTGGTTATTCAACATGAGGCACGATCCAATTGACATTTTGAATCATTTTTGGTACAGTCCAAAAAATCAATTTTTGGATGAAAAACGATGACTCCGGACATGCCGAACGTTCCCAAAATGGTCTATAATGATGAAATTTTAACATTTAATCTTTTGACTCTAAATGACTGTTGGATGTGAATTATGACTTTTTCAACTAAAATAAGTGTGTTTAAAGTCATTTCTGTGACTGAAACGGGTCAAAATTGAAGCTTTTGAGTAAGCAAAACTCTGTAAAAATGGCCATTTTGGTCACTGTGAGGGTTTAAAAAGTGGTTATTCAACATGAGGCACGATCCAATTGACATTTTGAATCATTTTTGGTACAGTCCAAAAAATCAATTTTCGGATGAAAAACGATGACTCCGGACATGCCGAACGTTCCCAAAATGGTCTATAATGATGAAATTTTAACACTTAATCTTTTGACTCTAAATGACTGTTGGATGTGAATTATGACTTTTTCAACTAAAATAAGTGTGTTTAAAGTCATTTCTGTGCCTGAAACGGGTCAAAATTGAAGCTTTTGAGTAAGCAAAACTCTGTAAAAATGGCACTTTTGGTCACTGTGAGGGTTTAAAAAGTGGTTATTCAACATGAGGCACGATCCAATTGACATTTTGAATCATTTTTGGTACAGTCCCAAAAATCAATTTTCGGATGAAAAACGATAACTCCGGACATGTCGAACGTTCCCAAAATGGTCTATAATGATGAAATTTTAACATTTAATCTTTTGACTCTAAATGACTGTTTGATGTGCATTATGACTTTTTCAACTAAAATAAGTGTGTTTAAAGTCATTTCTGTGCCTGAAACGGGTCAAAATTGAAGCTTTTGAGTAAGCAAAACTCTGTAAAAATGGCAATTTTGGTCACTGTGAGGGTTTAAAAAGTGGTTATTCAACATGAGGCACGATCCAATTGACATTTTGAATCATTTTTGGTACAGTCCAAAAAATCAAATTTCGGATGAAAAACGATGACTCCGGACATGTCGAACGTTGCCAAAATGGTCTATAATGATGAAATTTTAACACTTAATCTTTTGACTGTAAATGACTGTTGGATGTGAATTATGACTTTTTCAACTAAAATAAGTGTGTTTAAAGTCATTTCTGTGCCTGAAACGGGTCAAAATTGAAGCTTTTGAGTAAGCAAAACTCTGTAAAAATGGCACTTTTGGGCACTGTGAGGGTTTAAAAAGTGGTTATTCAACATGAGGCACGATCCAATTGACATTTTGAATCATTTTTGGTACAGTCCCAAAAATCCATTTTCGGATGAAAAACGATGACTCCGGACATGTCGAACGTTCCCAAAATTGTCTATAATGATGAAATTTTAACATTTAATCTTTTGACTCTAAATGACTGTTGGATGTGAATTATGACTTTTTCAACTAAAATAAGTGTGTTTAAAGTCATTTCTGTGCCTGAAACGGGTCAAAATTGAAGCTTTTGAGTAAGCAAAACTCTGTAAAAATGGCACTTTTGGTCACTGTGAGGGTTTAAAAAGTGGTTATTCAACATGAGGCACGATCCAATTGACATTTTGAATCATTTTTGGTACAGTCCCAAAAATCAATTTTCGGATGAAAAATGATGACTCCGGACATGTCGAACGTTCCCAAAATGGTCTATAATGATGAAATTTTAACATTTAATCTTTTGACTCTAAATGTTTGTTGGATGTGAATTATGACTTTTTCAACTAAAATAAGTGTGTTTAAAGTCATTTCTGTGACTGAAACGGGTCAAAATTGAAGCTTTTGAGTAAGCAAAACTCTGTAAAAATGGCCATTTTGGTCACTGTGAGGGTTTAAAAAGTGGTTATTCAACATGAGGCACGATCCAATTGACATTTTGAATCATTTTTGGTACAGTCCAAAAAATCAATTTTCGGATATAAAACGATGACTCCGGACATGCCGAACCTTCCCAAAATGGTCTATAATGATAATATTTTAACACTTAATCTTTTGACTCTAAATGACTGTTGGATGTGAATTATGAATTTTTCAACTAAAATAAGTGTGTTTAAAGTCATTTCTGTGCCTGAAACGGGTCAAAATTGAAGCTTTTGAGTAAGCAAAACTCTGTAAAAATGGCACTTTTGGTCACTGTGAGGGTTTAAAAAGTGGTTATTCAACATGAGGCACGATCCAATTGACATTTTGAATCATTTTTGGTACAGTCCAAAAAATCAATTTTCGGATGAAAAACGATGACTCCGGACATGTCGAACGTTCCCAAAATGGTCTATAATGATGAAATTTTAACATTTAATCTTTTGACTCTAAATGACTGTTGGATGTGAATTATGACTTTTTCAACTAAAATAAGTGTGTTTAAAGTCATTTCTGTGCCTGAAACGGGTCAAAATTGAAGCTTTTGAGTAAGCAAAACTCTGTAAAAATGGCACTTTTGGTCACTGTGAGGGTTTAAAAAGTGGTTATTCAACATGAGGCACGATCCAATTGACATTTTGAATCATTTTTGGTACAGTCCCAAAAATCAATTTTCGGATGAAAAACGATGACTCCGGACATGTCGAACGTTCCCAAAATGGTCTATAATGATGAAATTTTAACATTTAATCTTTTGACTCTAAATGTTTGTTGGATGTGAATTATGACTTTTTCAACTAAAATAAGTGTGTTTAAAGTCATTTCTGTGACTGAAACGGGTCAAAATTGAAGCTTTTGAGTAAGCAAAACTCTGTAAAAATGGCCATTTTGGTCACTGTGAGGGTTTAAAAAGTGGTTATTCAACATGAGGCACGATCCAATTGACATTTTGAATCATTTTTGGTACAGTCCAAAAAATCAATTTTCGGATGAAAAACGATGACTCCGGACATGCCGAACGTTCCCAAAATGGTCTATAATGATGAAATTTTAACACTTAATCTTTTGACTCTAAATGACTGTTAGATGTGAATTATGAATTTTTCAACTAAAATAAGTGTGTTTAAAGTCATTTCTGTGCCTGAAACGGGTCAAAATTGAAGCTTTTGAGTAAGCAAAACTCTGTAAAAATGGCACTTTTGGTCACTGTGAGGGTTTAAAAAGTGGTTATTCAACATGAGGCACGATCCAATTGACATTTTGAATCATTTTTGGTACAGTCCAAAAAATCAATTTTCGGATGAAAAACGATGACTCCGGACATGTCGAACGTTCCCAAAATGGTCTATAATGATGAAATTTTAACATTTAATCTTTTGACTCCAAATGACTGTTGGATGTGCATTATGACTTTTTCAACTAAAATAAGTGTGTTTAAAGTCATTTCTGTGCCTGAAACGGGTCAAAATTGAAGCTTTTGAGTAAGCAAAACTCTGTAAAAATGGCAATTTTGGTCACTGTGAGGGTTTAAAAAGTTGTTATTCAACATGAGGCACGATCCAATTGACATTTTGAATCATTTTTGGTACAGTCCAAAAAATCAATTTTCGGATGAAAAACGATGACTCCGGACATGTCGAACGTTCCCAAAATGGTCTATAATGATGAAATTTTAACATTTATCTTTTGACTCTAAATGACTGTTGGATATGAATTATGACTTTTTCAACTAAAATAAGTGTGTTTAAAGTCATTTCTGTGCCTGAAACGGGTCAAAATTGAAGCTTTTGAGTAAGCAAAACTCTGTAAAAATGGCACTTTTGGTCACTGTGAGGATTTAAAAAGTGGTTATTCAACATGAGGCACGATCCAATTGACATTTTGAATCATTTTTGGTGCAGTCCAAAAAATCAATTTTCGGATGAAAAACGATGACTCCGGACATGTCGAACGTTCCCAAAATGGTCTATAATGATGAAATTTTAACATTTAATCTTTTGACTCTAAATGACTGTTGGATGTGAATTATGACTTTTTCAACTAAAATAAGTGTGTTTAAAGTCATTTCTGTGCCTGAAACGGGTCAAAATTGAAGCTTTTGAGTAAGCAAAACTCTGTAAAAATGGCACTTTTGGTCACTGTGAGGATTTAAAAAGTGGTTATTCAACATGAGGCACGATCCAATTGACATTTTGAATCATTTTTGGTACAGTCCCAAAAATCAATTTTCGGATGAAAAACGATGACTCCGGACATGTCGAACGTTCCCAAAATGGTCTATAATGATGAAATTTTAACATTTAATCTTTTGTCTCTAAATGACTGTTGGATGTGAATTATGACTTTTTCAACTAAAATAAGTGTGTTTAAAGTCATTTCTGTGCCTGAAACGGGTCAAAGTTGAAGCTTTTGAGTAAGCAAAACTCTGTAAAAATGGCAATTTTGGTCACTGTGAGGGTTTAAAAAGTTGTTATTCAACATGAGGCACGATCCAATTGACATTTTGAATCATTTTTGGTACAGTCCAAAAAATCAATTTTCGGATGAAAAACGATGACTCCGGACATGTCGAACGTTCCCAAAATGGTCTATAATGATGAAATTTTAACATTTAATCTTTTGACTCTAAATGACTGTTGGATATGAATTATGACTTTTTCAACTAAAATAAGTGTGTTTAAAGTCATTTCTGTGACTGAAACGGGTCAAAATTGAAGCTTTTGAGTAAGCAAAACTCTGTAAAAATGGCCATTTTGGTCACTGTGAGGGTTTAAAAAGTGGTTATTCAACATGAGGCACGATCCAATTGACATTTTGAATCATTTTTGGTACAGTCCAAAAAATCAATTTTCGGATGAAAAACGATGACTCCGGACATGCCGAACGTTCCCAAAATGGTCTATAATGATGAAATTTTAACACTTAATCTTTTGACTCTAAATGACTGTTGGATGTGAATTATGAATTTTTCAACTAAAATAAGTGTGTTTAAAGTCATTTCTGTGCCTGAAACGGGTCAAAATTGAAGCTTTTGAGTAAGCAAAACTCTGTAAAAATGGCACTTTTGGTCACTGTGAGGGTTTAAAAAGTGGTTATTCAACATGAGGCACGATCCAATTGACATTTTGAATCATTTTTGGTACAGTCCAAAAAATCAATTTTCGGATGAAAAACGATGACTCCGAACATGTCGAACGTTCCCAAAATGGTCTATAATGATGAAATTTTAACATTTAATCTTTTGACTCCAAATGACTGTTGGATGTGCATTATGACTTTTTCAACTAAAATAAGTGTGTTTAAAGTCATTTCTGTGCCTGAAACGGGTCAAAATTGAAGCTTTTGAGTAAGCAAAACTCTGTAAAAATGGCAATTTTGGTCACTGTGAGGGTTTAAAAAGTTGTTATTCAACATGAGGCACGATCCAATTGACATTTTGAATCATTTTTGGTACAGTCCAAAAAATCAATTTTCGGATGAAAAACGATGACTCCGGACATGTCGAACGTTCCCAAAATGGTCTATAATGATGAAATTTTAACATTTAATCTTTTGACTCTAAATGACTGTTGGATATGAATTATGACTTTTTCAACTAAAATAAGTGTGTTTAAAGTCATTTCTGTGCCTGAAACGGGTCAAAATTGAAGCTTTTGAGTAAGCAAAACTCTGTAAAAATGGCACTTTTGGTCACTGTGAGGATTTAAAAAGTGGTTATTCAACATGAGGCACGATCCAATTGACATTTTGAATCATTTTTGGTGCAGTCCAAAAAATCAATTTTCGGATGAAAAACGATGACTCCGGACATGTCGAACGTTCCCAAAATGGTCTATAATGATGAAATTTTAACATTTAATCTTTTGACTCTAAATGACTGTTGGATGTGAATTATGACTTTTTCAACTAAAATAAGTGTGTTTAAAGTCATTTCTGTGCCTGAAACGGGTCAAAATTGAAGCTTTTGAGTAAGCAAAACTCTGTAAAAATGGCACTTTTGGTCACTGTGAGGATTTAAAAAGTGGTTATTCAACATGAGGCACGATCCAATTGACATTTTGAATCATTTTTGGTACAGTCCCAAAAATCAATTTTCGGATGAAAAACGATGACTCCGGACATGTCGAACGTTCCCAAAATGGTCTATAATGATGAAATTTTAACATTTAATCTTTTGTCTCTAAATGACTGTTGGATGTGAATATTGACTTTTTCAACTAAAATAAGTGTGTTTAAAGTCATTTCTGTGCCTGAAACGGGTCAAAATTGAAGCTTTTGAGTAAGCAAAACTCTGTAAAAATGGCAATTTTGGTCACTGTGAGGGTTTAAAAAGTTGTTATTCAACATGAGGCACGATCCAATTGACATTTTGAATCATTTTTGGTACAGACCAAAAAATCAATTTTCGGATGAAAAACGATGACTCCGGACATGTCGAACGTTCCCAAAATGGTCTATAATGATGAAATTTTAACATTTAATCTTTTGACTCTAAATGACTGTTGGATATGAATTATGACTTTTTCAACTAAAATAAGTGTGTTTAAAGTCATTTCTGTGCCTGAAACGGGTCAAAATTGAAGCTTTTGAGTAAGCAAAACTCTGTAAAAATGGCAATTTTGGTCACTGTGAGGGTTTAAAAAGTTGTTATTCAACATGAGGCACGATCCAATTGACATTTTGAATCATTTTTGGTACAGTCCAAAAAATCAATTTTCGGATGAAAAACGATGACTCCGGACATGTCGAACGTTCCCAAAATGGTCTATAATGATGAAATTTTAACATTTAATCTTTTGACTCTAAATGACTGTTGGATATGAATTATGACTTTTTCAACTAAAATAAGTGTGTTTAAAGTCATTTCTGTGCCTGAAACGGGTCAAAATTGAAGCTTTTGAGTAAGCAAAACTCTGTAAAAATGGCACTTTTGGTCACTGTGAGGATTTAAAAAGTGGTTATTCAACATGAGGCACGATCCAATTGACATTTTGAATCATTTTTGGTGCAGTCCAAAAAATCAATTTTCGGATGAAAAACGATGACTCCGGACATGTCGAACGTTCCCAAAATGGTCTATAATGATGAAATTTTAACATTTAATCTTTTGACTCTAAATGACTGTTGGATGTGAATTATGACTTTTTCAACTAAAATAAGTGTGTTTAAAGTCATTTCTGTGCCTGAAACGGGTCAAAATTGAAGCTTTTGAGTAAGCAAAACTCTGTAAAAATGGCACTTTTGGTCACTGTGAGGATTTAAAAAGTGGTTATTCAACATGAGGCACGATCCAATTGACATTTTGAATCATTTTTGGTACAGTCCCAAAAATCAATTTTCGGATGAAAAACGATGACTCCGGACATGTCGAACGTTCCCAAAATGGTCTATAATGATGAAATTTTAACATTTAATCTTTTGTCTCTAAATGACTGTTGGATGTGAATTATGACTTTTTCAACTAAAATAAGTGTGTTTAAAGTCATTTCTGTGCCTGAAACGGGTCAAAATTGAAGCTTTTGAGTAAGCAAAACTCTGTAAAAATGGCAATTTTGGTCACTGTGAGGGTTTAAAAAGTTGTTATTCAACATGAGGCACGATCCAATTGACATTTTGAATCATTTTTGGTACAGTCCAAAAAATCAATTTTCGGATGAAAAACGATGACTCCGGACATGTCGAACGTTCCCAAAATGGTCTATAATGATGAAATTTTAACATTTAATCTTTTGACTCTAAATGACTGTTGGATATGAATTATGACTTTTTCAACTAAAATAAGTGTGTTTAAAGTCATTTCTGTGCCTGAAACGGGTCAAAATTGAAGCTTTTGAGTAAGCAAAACTCTGTAAAAATGGCACTTTTGGTCACTGTGAGGATTTAAAAAGTGGTTATTCAACATGAGGCACGATCCAATTGACATTTTGAATCATTTTTGGTGCAGTCCAAAAAATCAATTTTCGGATGAAAAACGATGACTCCGGACATGTCGAACGTTCCCAAAATGGTCTATAATGATGAAATTTTAACATTTAATCTTTTGACTCTAAATGACTGTTGGATGTGAATTATGACTTTTTCAACTAAAATAAGTGTGTTTAAAGTCATTTCTGTGCCTGAAACGGGTCAAAATTGAAGCTTTTGAGTAAGCAAAACTCTGTAAAAATGGCACTTTTGGTCACTGTGAGGATTTAAAAAGTGGTTATTCAACATGAGGCACGATCCAATTGACATTTTGAATCATTTTTGGTACAGTCCCAAAAATCAATTTTCGGATGAAAAACGATGACTCCGGACATGTCGAACGTTCCCAAAATGGTCTATAATGATGGAATTTTAACATTTAATCTTTTGTCTCTAAATGACTGTTGGATGTGAATTATGACTTTTTCAACTAAAATAAGTGTGTTTAAAGTCATTTCTGTGACTGAAACGGGTCAAAATTGAAGCTTTTGAGTAAGCAAAACTCTGTAAAAATGGCCAATTTGGTCACTGTGAGGGTTTAAAAAGTGGTTATTCAACATGAGGCACGATCCAATTGACATTTTGAATCATTTTTGGTACAGTTCAAAAAATCAATTTTTGGATGAAAAACGATGACTCCGGACATGCCGAACGTTCCCAAAATGGTCTATAATGATGAAATTTTAACATTTAATCTTTTGACTCTAAATGACTGTTGGATGTGAATTATGACTTTTTCAACTAAAATAAGTGTGTTTAAAGTCATTTCTGTGACTGAAACGGGTCAAAATTGAAGCTTTTGAGTAAGCAAAACTCTGTAAAAATGGCCATTTTGGTCACTGTGAGGGTTTAAAAAGTGGTTATTCAACATGAGGCACGATCCAATTGACATTTTGAATAATTTTTGGTACAGTCCAAAAAATCAATTTTCGGATGAAAAACGATGACTCCGGACATGCCGAACGTTCCCAAAATGGTCTATAATGATGAAATTTTAACACTTAATCTTTTGACTCTAAATGACTGTTGGATGTGAATTATGACTTTTTCAACTAAAATAAGTGTGTTTAAAGTCATTTCTGTGCCTGAAACGGGTCAAAATTGAAGCTTTTGAGTAAGCAAAACTCTGTAAAAATGGCACTTTTGGTCACTGTGAGGGTTTAAAAAGTGGTTATTCAACATGAGGCACGATCCAATTGACATTTTGAATCATTTTTGGTACAGTCCAAAAAATCAATTTTCGGATGAAAAACGATGACTCCGGACATGTCGAACGTTCCCAAAATGGTCTATAATGATGAAATTTTAACATTTAATCTTTTGACTCTAAATGACTGTTGGATGTGAATTATGACTTTTTCAACTAAAATAAGTGTGTTTAAAGTCATTTCTGTGCCTGAAACGGGTCAAAATTGAAGCTTTTGAGTAAGCAAAACTCTGTAAAAATGGCACTTTTGGTCACTGTGAGGGTTTAAAAAGTGGTTATTCAACATGAGGCACGATCCAATTGACATTTTGAATCATTTTTGGTACAGTCCAAAAAATCAAATTTCGGATGAAAAACGATGACTCCGGACATGTCGAACGTTGCCAAAATGGTCTATAATGATGAAATTTTAACACTTAATCTTTTGACTGTAAATGACTGTTGGATGTGAATTATGACTTTTTCAACTAAAATAAGTGTGTTTAAAGTCATTTCTGTGCCTGAAACGGGTCAAAATTGAAGCTTTTGAGTAAGCAAAACTCTGTAAAAATGGCACTTTTGGGCACTGTGAGGGTTTAAAAAGTGGTTATTCAACATGAGGCACGATCCAATTGACATTTTGAATCATTTTTGGTACAGTCCCAAAAATCAATTTTCGGATGAAAAACGATGACTCCGGACATGTCGAACGTTCCCAAAATTGTCTATAATGATGAAATTTTAACATTTAATCTTTTGACTCTAAATGACTGTTGGATGTGAATTATGACTTTTTCAACTAAAATAAGTGTGTTTAAAGTCATTTCTGTGCCTGAAACGGGTCAAAATTGAAGCTTTTGAGTAAGCAAAACTCTGTAAAAATGGCACTTTTGGTCACTGTGAGGGTTTAAAAAGTGGTTATTCAACATGAGGCACGATCCAATTGACATTTTGAATCATTTTTGGTACAGTCCCAAAAATCAATTTTCGGATGAAAAACGATGACTCCGGACATGTCGAACGTTCCCAAAATGGTCTATAATGATGAAATTTTAACATTTAATCTTTTGACTCTAAATGTTTGTTGGATGTGAATTATGACTTTTTCAACTAAAATAAGTGTGTTTAAAGTCATTTCTGTGACTGAAACGGGTCAAAATTGAAGCTTTTGAGTAAGCAAAACTCTGTAAAAATGGCCATTTTGGTCACTGTGAGGGTTTAAAAAGTGGTTATTCAACATGAGGCACGATCCAATTGACATTTTGAATCATTTTTGGTACAGTCCAAAAAATCAATTTTCGGATATAAAACGATGACTCCGGACATGCCGAACGTTCCCAAAATGGTCTATAATGATGAAATTTTAACACTTAATCTTTTGACTCTAAATGACTGTTGGATGTGAATTATGAATTTTTCTAATAAAATAAGTGTGTTTAAAGTCATTTCTGTGCATGAAACGGGTCAAAATTGAAGCTTTTGAGTAAGCAAAACTCTGTAAAAATGGCACTTTTGGTCACTGTGAGGATTTAAAAAGCGGTTATTCAACATGAGGCACGATCCAATTGACATTTTGAATCATTTTTGGTACAGTCCAAAAAATAAATTTTCGGATGAAAAACGATGACTCCGGACATGTCGAACGTTCCCAAAATGGTCTATAATGATGAAATTTTAACATTTAATCTTTTGACTCTAAATGACTGTTGGATGTGAATTATGACTTTTTCAACTAAAATAAGTGTGTTTAAAGTCATTTCTGTGCCTGAAACGGGTCAAAATTGAAGCTTTTGAGTAAGCAAAACTCTGTAAAAATGGCACTTTTGGTCACTGTGAGGGTTTAAAAAGTGGTTATTCAACATGAGGCACGATCTAATTGACATTTTGAATAATTTTTGGTAGAGTCCCAAAAATCAATTTTCGGATGAAAAACGATAACTCCGGACATGTCGAACGTTCCCAAAATGGTCTATAATGATGAAATTTTAACATTTAATCTTTTGACTGTAAATGACTGTTTGATGTGTATTATGACTTTTTCAACTAAAATAAGTGTGTTTAAAGTCATTTCTGTGCCTGAAACGGGTCAAAATTGAAGCTTTTGAGTAAGCAAAACTCTGTAAAAATGGCAATTTTGGTCACTGTGAGGGTTTAAAAAGTGGTTATTCAACATGAGGCACGATCCAATTGACATTTTGAATCATTTTTGGTACAGTCCAAAAAATCAATTTTCGGATGAAAAACGATGACTCCGGACATGTCGAACGTTCCCAAAATGGTCTATAATGATGAAATTTTAACATTTAATCTTTTGACTCTAAATGACTGTTGGATGTGAATTATGACTTTTTCAACTAAAATAAGTGTGTTTAAAGTCATTTCTGTGCCTGAAACGGGTCAAAATTGAAGCTTTTGAGTAAGCAAAACTCTGTAAAAATGGCACTTTTGGTCACTGTGAGGGTTTAAAAAGTGGTTATTCAACATGAGGCACGATCCAATTGACATTTTGAATCATTTTTGGTACAGTCCCAAAAATCAATTTTCGGATGAAAAACGATGACTCCGGACATGTCGAACGTTCCCAAAATGGTCTATAATGATGAAATTTTAACATTTAATCTTTTGACTCTAAATGTTTGTTGGATGTGAATTATGACTTTTTCAACTAAAATAAGTGTGTTTAAAGTCATTTCTGTGACTGAAACGGGTCAAAATTGAAGCTTTTGAGGAAGCAAAACTCTGTAAAAATGGCCATTTTGGTCACTGTGAGGGTTTAAAAAGTGGTTATTCAACATGAGGCACGATCCAATTGACATTTTGAATCATTTTTGGTACAGTCCAAAAAATCAATTTTCGGATGAAAAACGATGACTCCGGACATGCCGAACGTTCCCAAAATGGTCTATAATGATGAAATTTTAACACTTAATCTTTTGACTCTAAATGACTGTTGGATGTGAATTATGAATTTTTCAACTAAAATAAGTGTGTTTAAAGTCATTTCTGTGCCTGAAACGGGTCAAAATTGAAGCTTTTGAGTAAGCAAAACTCTGTAAAAATGGCACTTTTGGTCACTGTGAGGGTTTAAAAAGTGGTTATTCAACATGAGGCACAATCCAATTGACATTTTGAATCATTTTTGGTACAGTCCAAAAAATCAATTTTCGGATGAAAAACGATGACTCCGGACATGTCGAACGTTCCCAAAATGGTCTATAATGATGAAATTTTAACATTTAATCTTTTGACTCTAAATGACTGTTGGATGTGAATTATGACTTTTTCAACTAAAATAAGTGTGTTTAAAGTCATTTCTGTGCCTGAAACGGGTCAAAATTGAAGCTTTTGAGTAAGCAAAACTCTGTAAAAATGGCACTTTTGGTCACTGTGAGGGTTTAAAAAGTGGTTATTCAACATGAGGCACGATCCAATTGACATTTTGAATAATTTTTGGTACAGTCCCAAAAATCAATTTTCGGATGAAAAACGATGACTCCGGACATGTCGAACGTTCCCAAAATGGTCTATAATGATGAAATTTTAACATTTAATCTTTTGACTCTAAATGTTTGTTGGATGTGAATTATGACTTTTTCAACTAAAATAAGTGTGTTTAAAGTCATTTCTGTGACTGAAACGGGTCAAAATTGAAGCTTTTGAGTAAGCAAAACTCTGTAAAAATGGCCATTTTGGTCACTGTGAGGGTTTAAAAAGTGGTTATTCAACATGAGGCACGATCCAATTGACATTTTGAATCATTTTTGGTACAGTCCAAAAAATCAATTTTCGGATATAAAACGATGACTCCGGACATGCCGAACGTTCCCAAAATGGTCTATAATGATGACATTTTAACACTTAATCTTTTGACTCTAAATGACTGTTGGATGTGAATTATGAATTTTTCAACTAAAATAAGTGTGTTTAAAGTCATTTCTGTGCCTGAAACGGGTCAAAATTGAAGCTTTTGAGTAAGCAAAACTCTGTAAAAATGGCACTTTTGGTCACTGTGAGGGTTTAAAAAGTTGTTATTCAACATGAGGCACGATCCAATTGACATTTTGAATCATTTTTGGTACAGTCCAAAAAATCAATTTTCGGATGAAAAACGATGACTCCGGACATGTCGAACGTTCCCAAAATGGTCTATAATGATGAAATTTTAACATTTAATCTTTTGACTCTAAATGACTGTTGGATGTGAATTATGACTTTTTCAACTAAAATAAGTGTGTTTAAAGTCATTTCTGTGCCTGAAACGGGTCAAAATTGAAGCTTTTGAGTAAGCAAAACTCTGTAAAAATGGCACTTTTGGTCACTGTGAGGGTTTAAAAAGTGGTTATTCAACATGAGGCACGATCTAATTGACATTTTGAATCATTTTTGGTACAGTCCCAAAAATCAATTTTCGGATGAAAAACGATAACTCCGGACATGTCGAACGTTCCCAAAATGGTCTATAATGATGAAATTTTAACATTTAATCTTTTGACTCTAAATGACTGTTTGATGTGTATTATGACTTTTTCAACTAAAATAAGTGTGTTTAAAGTCATTTCTGTGCCTGAAACGGGTCAAAATTGAAGCTTTTGAGTAAGCAAAACTCTGTAAAAATGGCAATTTTGGTCACTGTGAGGGTTTAAAAAGTGGTTATTCAACACGAGGCACGATCCAATTGACATTTTGAATCATTTTTGGTACAGTCCAAAAAATCAATTTTCGGATGAAAAACGATGACTCCGGACATGTCGAACGTTCCCAAAATGGTCTATAATGATGAAATTTTAACATTTAATCTTTTGACTCTAAATGACTGTTGGATGTGAATTATGACTTTTTCAACTAAAATAAGTGTGTTTAAAGTCATTTCTGTGCCTGAAACGGGTCAAAATTGAAGCTTTTGAGTAAGCAAAACTCTGTAAAAATGGCACTTTTGGTCACTGTGAGGGTTTAAAAAGTGGTTATTCAACATGAGGCACGATCCAATTGACATTTTGAATAATTTTTGGTACAGTCCCAAAAATCAATTTTCGGATGAAAAACGATGACTCCGGACATGTCGAACGTTCCCAAAATGGTCTATAATGATGAAATTTTAACATTTAATCTTTTGACTCTAAATGTTTGTTGGATGTGAATTATGACTTTTTCAACTAAAATAAGTGTGTTTAAAGTCATTTCTGTGACTGAAACGGGTCAAAATTGAAGCTTTTGAGTAAGCAAAACTCTGTAAAAATGGCCATTTTGGTCACTGTGAGGGTTTAAAAAGTGGTTATTCAACATGAGGCACGATCCAATTGACATTTTGAATCATTTTTGGTACAGTCCAAAAAATCAATTTTCGGATGAAAAACGATGACTCCGGACATGCCGAACGTTCCCAAAATGGTCTATAATGATGAAATTTTAACACTCAATCTTTTGACTGTAAATGACTGTTGGATGTGAATTATGAATTTTTCAACTAAAATAAGTGTGTTTAAAGTCATTTCTGTGCCTGAAACGGGTCAAAATTGAAGCTTTTGAGTAAGCAAAACTCTGTAAAAATGGCACTTTTGGTCACTGTGAGGGTTTAAAAAGTGGTTATTCAACATGAGGCACGATCCAATTGACATTTTGAATCATTTTTGGTACAGTCCAAAAAATCAATTTTCGGATGAAAAACGATGACTCCGGACATGTCGAACGTTCCCAAAATGGTCTATAATGATGAAATTTTAACATTTAATCTTTTGACTCTAAATGACTGTTGGATGTGAATTATGACTTTTTCAACTAAAATAAGTGTGTTTAAAGTAATTTCTGTGCCTGAAACGGGTCAAAATTGAAGCTTTTGAGTAAGCAAAACTCTGTAAAAATGGCACTTTTGGTCACTGTGAGGGTTTAAAAAGTGGTTATTCAACATGAGGCACGATCCAATTGACATTTTGAATCATTTTTGGTACAGTCCCAAAAATCAATTTTCGGATGAAAAACGATGACTCCGGACATGTCGAACGTTCCCAAAATGGTCTATAATGATGAAATTTTAACATTTAATCTTTTGACTCTAAATGACTGTTGGATGTGAATTATGACTTTTTCAACTAAAATAAGTGTGTTTAAAGTCATTTCTGTGCCTGAAACGGGTCAAAATTGAAGCTTTTGAGTAAGCAAAACTCTGTAAAAATGGCACTTTTGGTCACTGTGAGGGTTTAAAAAGTGGTTATTCAACATGAGGCACGATCCAATTGACATTTTGAATCATTTTTGGTACAGTCCCAAAAATCAATTTTCGGATGAAAAACGATGACTCCGGACATGTCGAACGTTCCCAAAATGGTCTATAATGATGAAATTTTAACATTTAATCTTTTGACTCCAAATGACTGTTGGATGTGCATTATGACTTTTTTAACTAAAATAAGTGTGTTTAAAGTCATTTCTGTGCCTGAAACGGGTCAAAATTGAAGCTTTTGAGTAAGCAAAACTCTGTAAAAATGGCAATTTTGGTCACTGTGAGGGTTTAAAAAGTTGTTATTCAACATGAGGCACGATCCAATTGACATTTTGAATCATTTTTGGTACAGTCCAAAAAATCAATTTTCGGATGAAAAACGATGACTCCGGACATGTCGAACGTTCCCAAAATGGTCTATAATGATGAAATTTTAACATTTAATCTTTTGACTCTAAATGACTGTTGGATGTGAATTATGACTTTTTCAACTAAAATAAGTGTGTTTAAAGTCATTTCTGTGCCTGAAACGGGTCAAAATGGAAGCTTTTGAGTAAGCAAAACTCTGTAAAAATGGCACTTTTGGTCACTGTGAGGATTTAAAAAGTGGTTATTCAACATGAGGCACGATCCAATTGACATTTTGAATCATTTTTGGTACAGTCCCAAAAATCAATTTTCGGATGAAAAACGATGACTCCGGACATGTCGAACGTTCCCAAAATGGTCTATAATGATGAAATTTTAAGATTTAATCTTTTGACTCTAAATGACTGTTGGATGTGCATTATGACTTTTTCAACTAAAATAAGTGTGTTTAAAGTCATTTCTGTGCCTGAAACGGGTCAAAATTGAAGCTTTTGAGTAAGCAAAACTCTGTAAAAATGGCAATTTTGGTCACTGTGAGGGTTTAAAAAGTGGTTATCCAACATGAGGCACGATCCAATTGACATTTTGAATCATTTTTGGTACAGTCCAAAAAATCAATTTTCGGATGAAAAACGATGACTCCGGACATGCCGAACGTTCCCAAAATGGTCTATAATGATGAAATTTTAACACTCAATCTTTTGACTGTAAATGACTGTTGGATGTGAATTATGAATTTTTCAACTAAAATAAGTGTGTTTAAAGTCATTTCTGTGCCTGAAACGGGTCAAAATTGAAGCTTTTGAGTAAGCAAAACTCTGTAAAAATGGCACTTTTGGTCACTGTGAGGGTTTAAAAAGTGGTTATTCAACATGAGGCACGATCCAATTGACATTTTGAATCATTTTTGGTACAGTCCAAAAAATCAATTTTCGGATGAAAAACGATGACTCCGGACATGTCGAACGTTCCCAAAGTGGTCTATAATGATGAAATTTTAACATTTAATCTTTTGACTCTAAATGACTGTTGGATGTGAATTATGACTTTTTCAACTAAAATAAGTGTGTTTAAAGTAATTTCTGTGCCTGAAACGGGTCAAAATTGAAGCTTTTGAGTAAGCAAAACTCTGTAAAAATGGCACTTTTGGTCACTGTGAGGGTTTAAAAAGTGGTTATTCAACATGAGGCACGATCCAATTGACATTTTGAATCATTTTTGGTACAGTCCCAAAAATCAATTTTCGGATGAAAAACGATGACTCCGGACATGTCGAACGTTCCCAAAATGGTCTATAATGATGAAATTTTAACATTTAATCTTTTGACTCTAAATGACTGTTGGATGTGAATTATGACTTTTTCAACTAAAATAAGTGTGTTTAAAGTCATTTCTGTGCCTGAAACGGGTCAAAATTGAAGCTTTTGAGTAAGCAAAACTCTGTAAAAATGGCACTTTTGGTCACTGTGAGGGTTTAAAAAGTGGTTATTCAACATGAGGCACGATCCAATTGACATTTTGAATCATTTTTGGTACAGTCCCAAAAATCAATTTTCGGATGAAAAACGATGACTCCGGACATGTCGAACGTTCCCAAAATGGTCTATAATGATGAAATTTTAACATTTAATCTTTTGACTCCAAATGACTGTTGGATGTGCATTATGACTTTTTTAACTAAAATAAGTGTGTTTAAAGTCATTTCTGTGCCTGAAACGGGTCAAAATTGAAGCTTTTGAGTAAGCAAAACTCTGTAAAAATGGCAATTTTGGTCACTGTGAGGGTTTAAAAAGTTGTTATTCAACATGAGGCACGATCCAATTGACATTTTGAATCATTTTTGGTACAGTCCAAAAAATCAATTTTCGGATGAAAAACGATGACTCCGGACATGTCGAACGTTCCCAAAATGGTCTATAATGATGAAATTTTAACATTTAATCTTTTGACTCTAAATGACTGTTGGATGTGAATTATGACTTTTTCAACTAAAATAAGTGTGTTTAAAGTCATTTCTGTGCCTGAAACGGGTCAAAATGGAAGCTTTTGAGTAAGCAAAACTCTGTAAAAATGGCACTTTTGGTCACTGTGAGGATTTAAAAAGTGGTTATTCAACATGAGGCACGATCCAATTGACATTTTGAATCATTTTTGGTACAGTCCCAAAAATCAATTTTCGGATGAAAAACGATGACTCCGGACATGTCGAACGTTCCCAAAATGGTCTATAATGATGAAATTTTAAGATTTAATCTTTTGACTCTAAATGACTGTTGGATGTGCATTATGACTTTTTCAACTAAAATAAGTGTGTTTAAAGTCATTTCTGTGCCTGAAACGGGTCAAAATTGAAGCTTTTGAGTAAGCAAAACTCTGTAAAAATGGCAATTTTGGTCACTGTGAGGGTTTAAAAAGTGGTTATTCAACATGAGGCACGATCCAATTGACATTTTGAATCATTTTTGGTACAGTCCCAAAAATCAATTTTCGGATGAAAAACGATGACTCCGGACATGTCGAACGTTCCCAAAATGGTCTATAATGATGAAATTTCAACATTTAATCTTTTGACTCTAAATGACTGTTGGATGTGAATTATGACTTTTTCAACTAAAATAAGTGTGTTTAAAGTCATTTCTGTGACTGAAACGGGTCAAAATTGAAGCTTTTGAGTAAGCAAAACTCTGTAAAAATGGCACTTTTGGTCACTGTGAGGGTTTAAAAAGTGGTTATTCAACATGAGGCACGATCCAATTGACATTTTGAATCATTTTTGGTACAGTCCCAAAAATCAATTTTCGGATGAAAAACGATGACTCCGGACATGTCGAACGTTCCCAAAATGGTCTATAATGATGAAATTTTAACATTTAATCTTTTGACTCTAAATGACTGTTGGATGTGAATTATGACTTTTTCAACTAAAATAAGTGTGTTTAATGTCATTTCTGTGCCTGAAACGGGTCAAAATTGAAGCTTTTGAGTAAGCAAAACTCTGTAAAAATGGCAATTTTGGTGACTGTGAGGGTTTAAAAAGTGGTTATTCAACATGAGGCACGATCCAATTGACATTTTGAATCATTTTTGGTACAGTCCCAAAAATCAATTTTCGGATGAAAAACGATGACTCCGGACATGTCGAATGTTCCCAAAATGGTCTATAATGATGAAATTTTAACATTTAATCTTTTGACTCCAAATGACTGTTGGATGTGCATTATGACTTTTTCAACTAAAATAAGTGTGTTTAAAGTCATTTCTGTGCCTGAAACGGGTCAAAATTGAAGCTTTTGAGTAAGCAAAACTCTGTAAAAATGGCAATTTTGGTCACTGTGAGGGTTTAAAAAGTTGTTATTCAACATGAGGCACGATCCAATTGACATTTTGAATCATTTTTGGTACAGTCCAAAAAATCAATTTTCGGATGAAAAACGATGACTCCGGACATGTCGAACGTTCCCAAAATGGTCTATAATGATGAAATTTTAACATTTAATCTTTTGACTCTAAATGACTGTTGGATGTGAATTATGACTTTTTCAACTAAAATAAGTGTGTTTAAAGTCATTTCTGTGCCTGAAACGGGTCAAAATTGAAGCTTTTGAGTAAGCAAAACTCTGTAAAAATGGCACTTTTGGTCACTGTGAGGGTTTAAAAAGTGGTTATTCAACATGAGGCACGATCCAATTGACATTTTGAATCATTTTTGGTACAGTCCCAAAAATCAATTTTCGGATTAAAAACGATAACTCCGGACATGTTGAACGTTCCCAAAATGGTCTATAATGATGAAATTTTAACATTTAATCTTTTGACTCTAAATGACTGTTGGATGTGCATTATGACTTTTTCAACTAAAATAAGTGTGTTTAAAGTCATTTCTGTGCCTGAAACGGGTCAAAATTGAAGCTTTTGAGTAAGCAAAACTCTGTAAAAATGGCAATTTTGGTCACTGTGAGGGTTTAAAAAGTGGTTTTTCAACATGAGGCACGATCCAATTGACATTTTGAATCATTTTTGGTACAGTCCAAAAAATCAATTTTCGGATGAAAAACGATGACTCCGGACATGTCGAACGTTCCCAAAATGGTCTATAATGATGAAATTTTAACATGTAATCTTTTGACTCTAAATGACTGTTGGATGTGAATTATGACTTTTTCAACTAAAATAAGTGTGTTTAAAGTCATTTCTGTGCCTGAAACGGGTGAAAATTGAAGCTTTTGAGTAAGCAAAACTCTGTAAAAATGGCACTTTTGGTCACTGTGAGTGTTTAAAAAGTGGTTATTCAACATGAGGCACGATCCAATTGACATTTTGAATCATTTTTGGTACAGTCCCAAAAATCAATTTTCGGATGAAAAACGATGACTCCGGACATGTCGAACGTTCCCAAAATGGTCTATAATGATGAAATTTTAACATTTAATCTTTTGACTCTAAATGACTGTTGGATGTGCATTATGACTTTTTCAACTAAAATAAGTGTGTTTAAAGTCATTTCTGTGCCTGAAACGGGTCAAAATTGAAGCTTTTGAGTAAGCAAAACTCTGTAAAAATGGCAATTTTGGTCACTGTGAGGGTTTAAAAAGTGGTTATTCAACATGAGGCACGATCCAATTGACATTTTGAATCATTTTTGGTACAGTCCAAAAAATCAATTTTCGGATGAAAAACGATGACTCCGGACATGTCGAACGTTCCCAAAATGGTCTATAATGATGAAATTTTAACATTTAATCTTTTGACTCTAAATGACTGTTGGATGTGAATGGTGACTTTTTCAACTAAAATAAGTGTGTTTAAAGTCATTTCTGTGCCTGAAACGGGTCAAAATTGAAGCTTTTGAGTAAGCAAAACTCTGTAAAAATGGCACTTTTGGTCACTGTGAGGGTTTAAAAAGTGGTTATTCAACATGAGGCACGATCCAATTGACATTTTGAATCATTTTTGGTACAGTCCCAAAAATCAATTTTCGGATGAAAACGATGACTCCGGACATGTCGAACGTTCCCAAAATGGTCTATAATGATGAAATTTTAACATTTAATCTTTTGACTCTAAATGACTGTTGGATGTGAATTATGACTTTTTCAACTAAAATAAGTGTGTTTAAAGTCATTTCTGTGACTGAAACGGGTCAAAATTGAAGCTTTTGAGTAAGCAAAACTCTGTAAAAATGGCACTTTTGGTCACTGTGAGGGTTTAAAAAGTGGTTATTCAACATGAGGCACGATCCAATTGACATTTTGAATCATTTTTGGTACAGTCCCAAAAATCAATTTTTGGATGAAAAACGATGACTCCGGACATGTCGAACGTTCCCAAAATGGTCTATAATGATGAAATTTTAACATTTAATCTTTTGACTCTAAATGACTGTTGGATGTGAATTATGACTTTTTCAACTAAAATAAGTGTGTTTAATGTCATTTCTGTGCCTGAAACGGGTCAAAATTGAAGCTTTTGAGTAAGCAAAACTCTGTAAAAATGGCAATTTTGGTCACTGTGAGGGTTTAAAAAGTGGTTATTCAACATGAGGCACGATCCAATTGACATTTTGAATCATTTTTGGTACAGTCCCAAAAATCAATTTTCGGATGAAAAACGATGACTCCGGACATGTCGAATGTTCCCAAAATGGTCTATAATGATGAAATTTTAACATTTAATCTTTTGACTCCAAATGACTGTTGGATGTGCATTATGACTTTTTCAACTAAAATAAGTGTGTTTAAAGTCATTTCTGTGCCTGAAACGGGTCAAAATTGAAGCTTTTGAGTAAGCAAAACTCTGTAAAAATGGCAATTTTGGTCACTGTGAAGGTTTAAAAAGTTGTTATTCAACATGAGGCACGATCCAATTGACATTTTGAATCATTTTTGGTACAGTCCAAAAAATCAATTTTCGGATGAAAAACGATGACTCCGGACATGTCGAACGTTCCCAAAATGGTCTATAATGATGAAATTTTAACATTTAATCTTTTGACTCTAAATGACTGTTGGATGTGAATTATGACTTTTTCAACTAAAATAAGTGTGTTTAAAGTCATTTCTGTGCCTGAAACGGGTCAAAATTGAAGCTTTTGAGTAAGCAAAACTCTGTAAAAATGGTACTTTTAATCACTGTGAGGGTTTAAAAAGTGGTTATTCAACATGAGGCACGATCCAATTGACATTTTGAATCATTTTTGGTACAGTCCCAAAAATCAATTTTCGGATGAAAAACGATAACTCCGGACATGTTGAACGTTCCCAAAATGGTCTATAATGATGAAATTTTAACATTTAATCTTTTGACTCTAAATGACTGTTGGATGTGCATTATGACTTTTTCAACTAAAATAAGTGTGTTTAAAGTCATTTCTGTGCCTGAAACGGGTCAAAATTGAAGCTTTTGAGTAAGCAAAACTCTGTAAAAATGGCAATTTTGGTCACTGTGAGGGTTTAAAAAGTGGTTATTCAACATGAGGCACGATCCAATTGACATTTTGAATCATTTTTGGTACAGTCCAAAAAATCAATTTTCGGATGAAAAACGATGACTCCGGACATGTCGAACGTTCCCAAAATGGTCTATAATGATGAAATTTTAACATTTAATCTTTTGACTCTAAATGACTGTTGGATGTGAATTATGACTTTTTCAACTAAAATAAGTGTGTTTAAAGTCATTTCTGTGCCTGAAACGGGTCAAAATTGAAGCTTTTGAGTAAGCAAAACTCTGTAAAAATGGCACTTTTGGTCACTGTGAGGGTTTAAAAAGTGGTTATTCAACATGAGGCACGATCCAATTGACATTTTCAATCATTTTTGGTACAGTCCCAAAAATCAATTTTCGGATGAAAAACGATGACTCCGGACATGTCGAACGTTCCCAAAATGGTCTATAATGATGAAATTTTAACATTTAATCTTTTGACTCTAAATGACTGTTGGATGTGAATTATGACTTTTTCAACTAAAATAAGTGTGTTTAAAGTCATTTTTGTGCCTGAAACGGGTCAAAATTGAAGCTTTTGAGTAAGCAAAACTCTGTAAAAATGGCACTTTTGGTCACTGTGAGGGTTTAAAAAGTGGTTATTCAACATGAGGCACGATCCTATTGACATTTTGAATCATTTTTGGTACAGTCCCAAAAATCAATTTTCGGATGAAAAACGATGACTCCGGACATGTCGAACGTTCCCAAAATGGTCTATAATGATGAAATTTTAACATTTAATCTTTTGACTCCAAATGACTGTTGGATGTGCATTATGACTTTTTCAACTAAAATAAGTGTGTTTAAAGTCATTTCTGTGCCTGAAACGGGTCAAAATTGAAGCTTTTGAGTAAGCAAAAGTCTGTAAAAATGGCAATTTTGGTCACTGTGAGGGTTTAAAAAGTTGTTATTCAACATGAGGCACGATCCAATTGACATTTTGAATCATTTTTGGTACAGTCCAAAAAATCAATTTTCGGATGAAAAACGATGACTCCGGACATGTCGAACGTTCCCAAAATGGTCTATAATGATGAAATTTTAACATTTAATCTTTTGACTCTAAATGACTGTTGGATATGAATTATGACTTTTTCAACTAAAACAAGTGTGTTTAAAGTCATTTCTGTGCCTGAAACGGGTCAAAATTGAAGCTTTTGAGTAAGCAAAACTCTGTAAAAATGGCACTTTTGGTCACTGTGAGGATTTAAAAAGTGGTTATTCAACATGAGGCACGATCCAATTGACATTTTGAATCATTTTTGGTGCAGTCCAAAAAATCAATTTTCGGATGAAAAACGATGACTCCGGACATGTCGAACGTTCCCAAAATGGTCTATAATGATGAAATTTTAACATTTAATCTTTTGACTCTAAATGACTGTTGGATGTGAATTATGACTTTTTCAACTAAAATAAGTGTGTTTAAAGTAATTTCTGTGCCTGAAACGGGTCAAAATTGAAGCTTTTGAGTAAGCAAAACTCTGTAAAAATGGCACTTTTGGTCACTGTGAGGGTTTAAAAAGTGGTTATTCAACATGAGGCACGATCCAATTGACATTTTGAATCATTTTTGGTACAGTCCCAAAAAACAATTTTCGGATGAAAAACGATGACTCCGGACATGTCGAACGTTCCCAAAATGGTCTATAATGATGATATTTTAAGATTTAATCTTTTGACTCTAAATGACTGTTGGATGTGCATTATGACTTTTTCAACTAAAATAAGTGTGTTTAAAGTCATTTCTGTGCCTGAAACGGGTCAAAATTGAAGCTTTTGAGTAAGCAAAACTCTGTAAAAATGGCAATTTTGGTCACTGTGAGGGTTTAAAAAGTGGTTATTCAACATGAGGCACGATCCAATTGACATTTTGAATCATTTTTGGTACAGTCCAAAAAATCAATTTTCGGATGAAAAACGATGACTCCGGACATGTCGAACGTTCCCAAAATGGTCTATAATGATGAAATTTTAACATTTAATCTTTTGACTCTAAATGACTGTTGGATGTGAATTATGACTTTTTCAACTAAAATAAGTGTGTTTAAAGTAATTTCTGTGCCTGAAACGGGTCAAAATTGAAGCTTTTGAGTAAGCAAAACTCTGTAAAAATGGCACTTTTGGTCACTGTGAGGGTTTAAAAAGTGGTTATTCAACATGAGGCACGATCCAATTGACATTTTTAATCATTTTTGGTACAGTCCCAAAAATCAATTTTCGGATGAAAAACGATGACTCCGGACATGTCGAACGTTCCCAAAATGGTCTATAATGATGAAATTTTAACATTTAATCTTTTGACTCTAAATGACTGTTGGATGTGAATTATGACTTTTTCAACTAAAATAAGTGTGTTTAAAGTCATTTCTGTGCCTGAAACGGGTCAAAATTGAAGCTTTTGAGTAAGCAAAACTCTGTAAAAATGGCACTTTTGGTCACTGTGAGGGTTTAAAAAGTGGTTATTCAACATGAGGCACGATCCAATTGACATTTTGAATCATTTTTGGTACAGTCCCAAAAATCCATTTTCGGATGAAAAACGATGACTCCGGACATGTCGAACGTTCCCAAAATGGTCTATAATGATGACATTTTAACATTTAATCTTTTGACTCCAAATGACTGTTGGATGTGCATTATGACTTTTTCAACTAAAATAAGTGTGTTTAAAGTCATTTCTGTGCCTGAAACGGGTCAAAATTGAAGCTTTTGAGTAAGCAAAACTCTGTAAAAATGGCACTTTTGGTCACTGTGAGGATTTAAAAAGTGATTATTCAACATGAGGCACGATCCAATTGACATTTTGAATCATTTTTGGTACAGTCCAAAAAATCAATTTTCGGATGAAAAACGATGACTCCGGACATGTCGAACGTTCCCAAAATGGTCTATAATGATGAAATTTTAACATTTAATCTTTTGACTCTAAATGACTGTTGGATGTGAATTATGACTTTTTCAACTAAAATAAGTGTGTTTAAAGTAATTTCTGTGCCTGAAACGGGTCAAAATTGAAGCTTTTGAGTAAGCAAAACTCTGTAAAAATGGCACTTTTGGTCACTGTGAGGGTTTAAAAAGTGGTTATTTAACATGAGGCACGATCCAATTGACATTTTTAATCATTTTTGGTACAGTCCCAAAAATCAATTTTCGGATGAAAAACGATGACTCCGGACATGTCGAACGTTCCCAAAATGGTCTATAATGATGAAATTTTAACATTTAATCTTGTGACTCTAAATGACTGTTGGATGTGAATTATGACTTTTTCAACTAAAATAAGTGTGTTTAAAGTCATTTCTGTGCCTGAAACGGGTCAAAATTGAAGCTTTTGAGTAAGCAAAACTCTGTAAAAATGGCACTTTTGGTCACTGTGAGGGTTTAAAAAGTGGTTATTCAACATGAGGCACGATCCAATTGACATTTTGAATCATTTTTGGTACAGTCCAAAAAATTAATTTTCGGATGAAAAACGATGACTCCGGACATGTCGAACGTTCCCAAAATGGTCTATAATGATGAAATTTTAACATTTAATCTTTTGACTCTAAATGACTGTTGGATGTGAATGATGACTTTTTCAACTAAAATAAGTGTGTTTAAAGTCATTTCTGTGCCTGAAACGGGTCAAAATTGAAGCTTTTGAGTAAGCAAAACTCTGTAAAAATGGCAATTTTGGTCACTGTGAGGGTTTAAAAAGTTGTTATTCAACATGAGGCACGATCCAATTGACATTTTGAATCATTTTTGGTACAGTCCAAAAAATCAATTTTCGGATGAAAAACGATGACTCCGGACATGTCGAACGTTCCCAAAATGGTCTATAATGATGAAATTTTAACATTTAATCTTTTGACTCTAAATGACTGTTGGATGTGAATTATGACTTTTTCAACTAAAATAAGTGTGTTTAAAGTCATTTCTGTGCCTGAAACGGGTCAAAATTGAAGCTTTTGAGTAAGCAAAACTCTGTAAAAATGGCACTTTTGGTCACTGTGAGGGTTTAAAAAGTGGTTATTCAACATGAGGCACGATCCAATTGACATTTTGAATCATTTTTGGTACAGTCCCAAAAATCAATTTTCGGATTAAAAACGATAACTCCGGACATGTTGAACGTTCCCAAAATGGTCTATAATGATGAAATTTTAACATTTAATCTTTTGACTCTAAATGACTGTTGGATGTGCATTATGACTTTTTCAACTAAAATAAGTGTGTTTAAAGTCATTTCTGTGCCTGAAACGGGTCAAAATTGAAGCTTTTGAGTAAGCAAAACTCTGTAAAAATGGCAATTTTGGTCACTGTGAGGGTTTAAAAAGTGGTTTTTCAACATGAGGCACGATCCAATTGACATTTTGAATCATTTTTGGTACAGTCCAAAAAATCAATTTTCGGATGAAAATCGATGACTCCGGACATGTCGAACGTTCCCAAAATGGTCTATAATGATGAAATTTTAACATTTAATCTTTTGACTCTAAATGACTGTTGGATGTGAATTATGACTTTTTCAACTAAAATAAGTGTGTTTAAAGTCATTTCTGTGCCTGAAACGGGTCAAAATTGAAGCTTTTGAGTAAGCAAAACTCTGTAAAAATGGCACTTTTGGTCACTGTGAGGGTTTAAAAAGTGGTTATTCAACATGAGGCACGATCCAATTGACATTTTGAATCATTTTTGGTACAGTCCCAAAAATCAATTTTCGGATGAAAAACGATGACTCCGGACATGTCGAACGTTCCCAAAATGGTCTATAATGATGAAATTTTAACATTTAATCTTTTGACTCTAAATGACTGTTGGATGTGCATTATGACTTTTTCAACTAAAATAAGTGTGTTTAAAGTCATTTCTGTGCCTGAAACGGGTCAAAATTGAAGCTTTTGAGTAAGCAAAACTCTGTAAAAATGGCAATTTTGGTCACTGTGAGGGTTTAAAAAGTGGTTATTCAACATGAGGCACGATCCAATTGACATTTTGAATCATTTTTGGTACAGTCCAAAAAATCAATTTTCGGATGAAAAACGATGACTCCGGACATGTCGAACGTTCCCAAAATGGTCTATAATGATGAAATTTTAACATTTAATCTTTTGACTCTAAATGACTGTTGGATGTGAATGGTGAATTTTTCAACTAAAATAAGTGTGTTTAAAGTCATTTCTGTGCCTGAAACGGGTCAAAATTGAAGCTTTTGAGTAAGCAAAACTCTGTAAAAATGGCACTTTTGGTCACTGTGAGGGTTTAAAAAGTGGTTATTCAACATGAGGCACGATCCAATTGACATTTTGAATCATTTTTGGTACAGTCCCAAAAATCAATTTTCGGATGAAAACGATGACTCCGGACATGTCGAACGTTCCCAAAATGGTCTATAATGATGAAATTTTAACATTTAATCTTTTGACTCTAAATGACTGTTGGATGTGAATTATGACTTTTTCAACTAAAATAAGTGTGTTTAAAGTCATTTCTGTGACTGAAACGGGTCAAAATTGAAGCTTTTGAGTAAGCAAAACTCTGTAAAAATGGCACTTTTGGTCACTGTGAGGGTTTAAAAAGTGGTTATTCAACATGAGGCACGATCCAATTGACATTTTGAATCATTTTTGGTACAGTCCCAAAAATCAATTTTTGGATGAAAAACGATGACTCCGGACATGTCGAACGTTCCCAAAATGGTCTATAATGATGAAATTTTAACATTTAATCTTTTGACTCTAAATGACTGTTGGATGTGAATTATGACTTTTTCAACTAAAATAAGTGTGTTTAATGTCATTTCTGTGCCTGAAACGGGTCAAAATTGAAGCTTTTGAGTAAGCAAAACTCTGTAAAAATGGCAATTTTGGTCACTGTGAGGGTTTAAAAAGTGGTTATTCAACATGAGGCACGATCCAATTGACATTTTGAATCATTTTTGGTACAGTCCCAAAAATCAATTTTCGGATGAAAAACGATGACTCCGGACATGTCGAATGTTCCCAAAATGGTCTATAATGATGAAATTTTAACATTTAATCTTTTGACTCCAAATGACTGTTGGATGTGCATTATGACTTTTTCAACTAAAATAAGTGTGTTTAAAGTCATTTCTGTGCCTGAAACGGGTCAAAATTGAAGCTTTTGAGTAAGCAAAACTCTGTAAAAATGGCAATTTTGGTCACTGTGAGGGTTTAAAAAGTTGTTATTCAACATGAGGCACGATCCAATTGACATTTTGAATCATTTTTGGTACAGTCCAAAAAATCAATTTTCGGATGAAAAACGATGACTCCGGACATGTCGAACGTTCCCAAAATGGTCTATAATGATGAAATTTTAACATTTAATCTTTTGACTCTAAATGACTGTTGGATATGAATTATGACTTTTTCAACTAAAACAAGTGTGTTTAAAGTCATTTCTGTGCCTGAAACGGGTCAAAATTGAAGCTTTTGAGTAAGCAAAACTCTGTAAAAATGGCACTTTTGGTCACTGTGAGGATTTAAAAAGTGGTTATTCAACATGAGGCACGATCCAATTGACATTTTGAATCATTTTTGGTGCAGTCCAAAAAATCAATTTTCGGATGAAAAACGATGACTCCGGACATGTCGAACGTTCCCAAAATGGTCTATAATGATGAAATTTTAACATTTAATCTTTTGACTCTAAATGACTGTTGGATGTGAATTATGACTTTTTCAACTAAAATAAGTGTGTTTAAAGTAATTTCTGTGCCTGAAACGGGTCAAAATTGAAGCTTTTGAGTAAGCAAAACTCTGTAAAAATGGCACTTTTGGTCACTGTGAGGGTTTAAAAAGTGGTTATTCAACATGAGGCACGATCCAATTGACATTTTGAATCATTTTTGGTACAGTCCCAAAAAACAATTTTCGGATGAAAAACGATGACTCCGGACATGTCGAACGTTCCCAAAATGGTCTATAATGATGATATTTTAAGATTTAATCTTTTGACTCTAAATGACTGTTGGATGTGCATTATGACTTTTTCAACTAAAATAAGTGTGTTTAAAGTCATTTCTGTGCCTGAAACGGGTCAAAATTGAAGCTTTTGAGTAAGCAAAACTCTGTAAAAATGGCAATTTTGGTCACTGTGAGGGTTTAAAAAGTGGTTATTCAACATGAGGCACGATCCAATTGACATTTTGAATCATTTTTGGTACAGTCCAAAAAATCAATTTTCGGATGAAAAACGATGACTCCGGACATGTCGAACGTTCCCAAAATGGTCTATAATGATGAAATTTTAACATTTAATCTTTTGACTCTAAATGACTGTTGGATGTGAATTATGACTTTTTCAACTAAAATAAGTGTGTTTAAAGTAATTTCTGTGCCTGAAACGGGTCAAAATTGAAGCTTTTGAGTAAGCAAAACTCTGTAAAAATGGCACTTTTGGTCACTGTGAGGGTTTAAAAAGTGGTTATTCAACATGAGGCACGATCCAATTGACATTTTTAATCATTTTTGGTACAGTCCCAAAAATCAATTTTCGGATCGAAAACGATGACTCCGGACATGTCGAACGTTCCCAAAATGGTCTATAATGATGAAATTTTAACATTTAATCTTTTGACTCTAAATGACTGTTGGATGTGAATTATGACTTTTTCAACTAAAATAAGTGTGTTTAAAGTCATTTCTGTGCCTGAAACGGGTCAAAATTGAAGCTTTTGAGTAAGCAAAACTCTGTAAAAATGGCACTTTTGGTCACTGTGAGGGTTTAAAAAGTGGTTATTCAACATGAGGCACGATCCAATTGACATTTTGAATCATTTTTGGTACAGTCCCAAAAATCCATTTTCGGATGAAAAACGATGACTCCGGACATGTCGAACGTTCCCAAAATGGTCTATAATGATGACATTTTAACATTTAATCTTTTGACTCCAAATGACTGTTGGATGTGCATTATGACTTTTTCAACTAAAATAAGTGTGTTTAAAGTCATTTCTGTGCCTGAAACGGGTCAAAATTGAAGCTTTTGAGTAAGCAAAACTCTGTAAAAATGGCAATTTTGGTCACTGTGAGGGTTTAAAAAGTTGTTATTCAACATGAGGCACGATCCAATTGACATTTTGAATCATTTTTGGTACAGTCCAAAAAATCAATTTTCGGATGAAAAACGATGACTCCGGACATGTCGAACGTTCCCAAAATGGTCTATAATGATGAAATTTTAACATTTAATCTTTTGACTCTAAATGACTGTTGGATGTGAATTATGACTTTTTCAACTAAAATAAGTGTGTTTAAAGTCATTTCTGTGCCTGAAACGGGTCAAAATTGAAGCTTTTGAGTAAGCAAAACTCTGTAAAAATGGCACTTTTGGTCACTGTGAGGGTTTAAAAAGTGGTTATTCAACATGAGGCACGATCCAATTGACATTTTGAATCATTTTTGGTACAGTCCCAAAAATCAATTTTCGGATTAAAAACGATAACTCCGGACATGTTGAACGTTCCCAAAATGGTCTATAATGATGAAATTTTAACATTTAATCTTTTGACTCTAAATGACTGTTGGATGTGCATTATGACTTTTTCAACTAAAATAAGTGTGTTTAAAGTCATTTCTGTGCCTGAAACGGGTCAAAATTGAAGCTTTTGAGTAAGCAAAACTCTGTAAAAATGGCAATTTTGGTCACTGTGAGGGTTTAAAAAGTGGTTTTTCAACATGAGGCACGATCCAATTGACATTTTGAATCATTTTTGGTACAGTCCAAAAAATCAATTTTCGGATGAAAAACGATGACTCCGGACATGTCGAACGTTCCCAAAATGGTCTATAATGATGAAATTTTAACATTTAATCTTTTGACTCTAAATGACTGTTGGATGTGAATTATGACTTTTTCAACTAAAATAAGTGTGTTTAAAGTCATTTCTGTGCCTGAAACGGGTCAAAATTGAAGCTTTTGAGTAAGCAAAACTCTGTAAAAATGGCACTTTTGGTCACTGTGAGGGTTTAAAAAGTGGTTATTCAACATGAGGCACGATCCAATTGACATTTTGAATCATTTTTGGTACAGTCCCAAAAATCAATTTTCGGATGAAAAACGATGACTCCGGACATGTCGAACGTTCCCAAAATGGTCTATAATGATGAAATTTTAACATTTAATCTTTTGACTCTAAATGACTGTTGGATGTGCATTATGACTTTTTCAACTAAAATAAGTGTGTTTAAAGTCATTTCTGTGCCTGAAACGGGTCAAAATTGAAGCTTTTGAGTAAGCAAAACTCTGTAAAAATGGCAATTTTGGTCACTGTGAGGGTTTAAAAAGTGGTTATTCAACATGAGGCACGATCCAATTGACATTTTGAATCATTTTTGGTACAGTCCAAAAAATCAATTTTCGGATGAAAAACGATGACTCCGGACATGTCGAACGTTCCCAAAATGGTCTATAATGATGAAATTTTAACATTTAATCTTTTGACTCTAAATGACTGTTGGATGTGAATGGTGACTTTTTCAACTAAAATAAGTGTGTTTAAAGTCATTTCTGTGCCTGAAACGGGTCAAAATTGAAGCTTTTGAGTAAGCAAAACTCTGTAAAAATGGCACTTTTGGTCACTGTGAGGGTTTAAAAAGTGGTTATTCAACATGAGGCACGATCCAATTGACATTTTGAATCATTTTTGGTACAGTCCCAAAAATCAATTTTCGGATGAAAACGATGACTCCGGACATGTCAAACGTTCCCAAAATGGTCTATAATGATGAAATTTTAACATTTAATCTTTTGACTCTAAATGACTGTTGGATGTGAATTATGACTTTTTCAACTAAAATAAGTGTGTTTAATGTCATTTCTGTGCCTGAAACGGGTCAAAATTGAAGCTTTTGAGTAAGCAAAACTCTGTAAAAATGGCAATTTTGGTCACTGTGAGGGTTTAAAAAGTGGTTATTCAACATGAGGCACGATCCAATTGACATTTTGAATCATTTTTGGTACAGTCCCAAAAATCAATTTTCGGATGAAAAACGATGACTCCGGACATGTCGAATGTTCCCAAAATGGTCTATAATGATGAAATTTTAACATTTAATCTTTTGACTCCAAATGACTGTTGGATGTGCATTATGACTTTTTCAACTAAAATAAGTGTGTTTAAAGTCATTTCTGTGCCTGAAACGGGTCAAAATTGAAGCTTTTGAGTAAGCAAAACTCTGTAAAAATGGCAATTTTGGTCACTGTGAGGGTTTAAAAAGTTGTTATTCAACATGAGGCACGATCCAATTGACATTTTGAATCATTTTTGGTACAGTCCAAAAAATCAATTTTCGGATGAAAAACGATGACTCCGGACATGTCGAACGTTCCCAAAATGGTCTATAATGATGAAATTTTAACATTTAATCTTGTGACTCTAAATGACTGTTGGATGTGAATTATGACTTTTTCAACTAAAATAAGTGTGTTTAAAGTCATTTCTGTGCCTGAAACGGGTCAAAATTGAAGCTTTTGAGTAAGCAAAACTCTGTAAAAATGGCACTTTTGGTCACTGTGAGGGTTTAAAAAGTGGTTATTCAACATGAGGCACGATCCAATTGACATTTTGAATCATTTTTGGTACAGTCCAAAAAATTAATTTTCGGATGAAAAACGATGACTCCGGACATGTCGAACGTTCCCAAAATGGTCTATAATGATGAAATTTTAACATTTAATCTTTTGACTCTAAATGACTGTTGGATGTGAATGATGACTTTTTCAACTAAAATAAGTGTGTTTAAAGTCATTTCTGTGCCTGAAACGGGTCAAAATTGAAGCTTTTGAGTAAGCAAAACTCTGTAAAAATGGCAATTTTGGTCACTGTGAGGGTTTAAAAAGTTGTTATTCAACATGAGGCACGATCCAATTGACATTTTGAATCATTTTTGGTACAGTCCAAAAAATCAATTTTCGGATGAAAAACGATGACTCCGGACATGTCGAACGTTCCCAAAATGGTCTATAATGATGAAATTTTAACATTTAATCTTTTGACTCTAAATGACTGTTGGATGTGAATTATGACTTTTTCAACTAAAATAAGTGTGTTTAAAGTCATTTCTGTGCCTGAAACGGGTCAAAATTGAAGCTTTTGAGTAAGCAAAACTCTGTAAAAATGGCACTTTTGGTCACTGTGAGGGTTTAAAAAGTGGTTATTCAACATGAGGCACGATCCAATTGACATTTTGAATCATTTTTGGTACAGTCCCAAAAATCAATTTTCGGATTAAAAACGATAACTCCGGACATGTTGAACGTTCCCAAAATGGTCTATAATGATGAAATTTTAACATTTAATCTTTTGACTCTAAATGACTGTTGGATGTGCATTATGACTTTTTCAACTAAAATAAGTGTGTTTAAAGTCATTTCTGTGCCTGAAACGGGTCAAAATTGAAGCTTTTGAGTAAGCAAAACTCTGTAAAAATGGCAATTTTGGTCACTGTGAGGGTTTAAAAAGTGGTTTTTCAACATGAGGCACGATCCAATTGACATTTTGAATCATTTTTGGTACAGTCCAAAAAATCAATTTTCGGATGAAAAACGATGACTCCGGACATGTCGAACGTTCCCAAAATGGTCTATAATGATGAAATTTTAACATTTAATCTTTTGACTCTAAATGACTGTTGGATGTGAATTATGACTTTTTCAACTAAAATAAGTGTGTTTAAAGTCATTTCTGTGCCTGAAACGGGTCAAAATTGAAGCTTTTGAGTAAGCAAAACTCTGTAAAAATGGCACTTTTGGTCACTGTGAGGGTTTAAAAAGTGGTTATTCAACATGAGGCACGATCCAATTGACATTTTGAATCATTTTTGGTACAGTCCCAAAAATCAATTTTCGGATGAAAAACGATGACTCCGGACATGTCGAACGTTCCCAAAATGGTCTATAATGATGAAATTTTAACATTTAATCTTTTGACTCTAAATGACTGTTGGATGTGCATTATGACTTTTTCAACTAAAATAAGTGTGTTTAAAGTCATTTCTGTGCCTGAAACGGGTCAAAATTGAAGCTTTTGAGTAAGCAAAACTCTGTAAAAATGGCAATTTTGGTCACTGTGAGGGTTTAAAAAGTGGTTATTCAACATGAGGCACGATCCAATTGACATTTTGAATCATTTTTGGTACAGTCCAAAAAATCAATTTTCGGATGAAAAACGATGACTCCGGACATGTCGAACGTTCCCAAAATGGTCTATAATGATGAAATTTTAACATTTAATCTTTTGACTCTAAATGACTGTTGGATGTGAATGGTGACTTTTTCAACTAAAATAAGTGTGTTTAAAGTCATTTCTGTGCCTGAAACGGGTCAAAATTGAAGCTTTTGAGTAAGCAAAACTCTGTAAAAATGGCACTTTTGGTCACTGTGAGGGTTTAAAAAGTGGTTATTCAACATGAGGCACGATCCAATTGACATTTTGAATCATTTTTGGTACAGTCCCAAAAATCAATTTTCGGATGAAAACGATGACTCCGGACATGTCGAACGTTCCCAAAATGGTCTATAATGATGAAATTTTAACATTTAATCTTTTGACTCTAAATGACTGTTGGATGTGAATTATGACTTTTTCAACTAAAATAAGTGTGTTTAAAGTCATTTCTGTGACTGAAACGGGTCAAAATTGAAGCTTTTGAGTAAGCAAAACTCTGTAAAAATGGCACTTTTGGTCACTGTGAGGGTTTAAAAAGTGGTTATTCAACATGAGGCACGATCCAATTGACATTTTGAATCATTTTTGGTACAGTCCCAAAAATCAATTTTTGGATGAAAAACGATGACTCCGGACATGTCGAACGTTCCCAAAATGGTCTATAATGATGAAATTTTAACATTTAATCTTTTGACTCTAAATGACTGTTGGATGTGAATTATGACTTTTTCAACTAAAATAAGTGTGTTTAATGTCATTTCTGTGCCTGAAACGGGTCAAAATTGAAGCTTTTGAGTAAGCAAAACTCTGTAAAAATGGCAATTTTGGTCACTGTGAGGGTTTAAAAAGTGGTTATTCAACATGAGGCACGATCCAATTGACATTTTGAATCATTTTTGGTACAGTCCCAAAAATCAATTTTCGGATGAAAAACGATGACTCCGGACATGTCGAATGTTCCCAAAATGGTCTATAATGATGAAATTTTAACATTTAATCTTTTGACTCCAAATGACTGTTGGATGTGCATTATGACTTTTTCAACTAAAATAAGTGTGTTTAAAGTCATTTCTGTGCCTGAAACGGGTCAAAATTGAAGCTTTTGAGTAAGCAAAACTCTGTAAAAATGGCAATTTTGGTCACTGTGAGGGTTTAAAAAGTTGTTATTCAACATGAGGCACGATCCAATTGACATTTTGAATCATTTTTGGTACAGTCCAAAAAATCAATTTTCGGATGAAAAACGATGACTCCGGACATGTCGAACGTTCCCAAAATGGTCTATAATGATGAAATTTTAACATTTAATCTTTTGACTCTAAATGACTGTTGGATGTGAATTATGACTTTTTCAACTAAAATAAGTGTGTTTAAAGTCATTTCTGTGCCTGAAACGGGTCAAAATTGAAGCTTTTGAGTAAGCAAAACTCTGTAAAAATGGTACTTTTAATCACTGTGAGGGTTTAAAAAGTGGTTATTCAACATGAGGCACGATCCAATTGACATTTTGAATCATTTTTGGTACAGTCCCAAAAATCAATTTTCGGATGAAAAACGATAACTCCGGACAGTTGAACGTTCCCAAAATGGTCTATAATGATGAAATTTTAACATTTAATCTTTTGACTCTAAATGACTGTTGGATGTGCATTATGACTTTTTCAACTAAAATAAGTGTGTTTAAAGTCATTTCTGTGCCTGAAACGGGTCAAAATTGAAGCTTTTGAGTAAGCAAAACTCTGTAAAAATGGCAATTTTGGTCACTGTGAGGGTTTAAAAAGTGGTTATTCAACATGAGGCACGATCCAATTGACATTTTGAATCATTTTTGGTACAGTCCAAAAAATCAATTTTCGGATGAAAAACGATGACTCCGGACATGTCGAACGTTCCCAAAATGGTCTATAATGATGAAATTTTAACATTTAATCTTTTGACTCTAAATGACTGTTGGATGTGAATTATGACTTTTTCAACTAAAATAAGTGTGTTTAAAGTCATTTCTGTGCCTGAAACGGGTCAAAATTGAAGCTTTTGAGTAAGCAAAACTCTGTAAAAATGGCACTTTTGGTCACTGTGAGGGTTTAAAAAGTGGTTATTCAACATGAGGCACGATCCAATTGACATTTTCAATCATTTTTGGTACAGTCCCAAAAATCAATTTTCGGATGAAAAACGATGACTCCGGACATGTCGAACGTTCCCAAAATGGTCTATAATGATGAAATTTTAACATTTAATCTTTTGACTCTAAATGACTGTTGGATGTGAATTATGACTTTTTCAACTAAAATAAGTGTGTTTAAAGTCATTTTTGTGCCTGAAACGGGTCAAAATTGAAGCTTTTGAGTAAGCAAAACTCTGTAAAAATGGCACTTTTGGTCACTGTGAGGGTTTAAAAAGTGGTTATTCAACATGAGGCACGATCCTATTGACATTTTGAATCATTTTTGGTACAGTCCCAAAAATCAATTTTCGGATGAAAAACGATGACTCCGGACATGTCGAACGTTCCCAAAATGGTCTATAATGATGAAATTTTAACATTTAATCTTTTGACTCCAAATGACTGTTGGATGTGCATTATGACTTTTTCAACTAAAATAAGTGTGTTTAAAGTCATTTCTGTGCCTGAAACGGGTCAAAATTGAAGCTTTTGAGTAAGCAAAAGTCTGTAAAAATGGCAATTTTGGTCACTGTGAGGGTTTAAAAAGTTGTTATTCAACATGAGGCACGATCCAATTGACATTTTGAATCATTTTTGGTACAGTCCAAAAAATCAATTTTCGGATGAAAAACGATGACTCCGGACATGTCGAACGTTCCCAAAATGGTCTATAATGATGAAATTTTAACATTTAATCTTTTGACTCTAAATGACTGTTGGATATGAATTATGACTTTTTCAACTAAAACAAGTGTGTTTAAAGTCATTTCTGTGCCTGAAACGGGTCAAAATTGAAGCTTTTGAGTAAGCAAAACTCTGTAAAAATGGCACTTTTGGTCACTGTGAGGATTTAAAAAGTGGTTATTCAACATGAGGCACGATCCAATTGACATTTTGAATCATTTTTGGTGCAGTCCAAAAAATCAATTTTCGGATGAAAAACGATGACTCCGGACATGTCGAACGTTCCCAAAATGGTCTATAATGATGAAATTTTAACATTTAATCTTTTGACTCTAAATGACTGTTGGATGTGAATTATGACTTTTTCAACTAAAATAAGTGTGTTTAAAGTAATTTCTGTGCCTGAAACGGGTCAAAATTGAAGCTTTTGAGTAAGCAAAACTCTGTAAAAATGGCACTTTTGGTCACTGTGAGGGTTTAAAAAGTGGTTATTCAACATGAGGCACGATCCAATTGACATTTTGAATCATTTTTGGTACAGTCCCAAAAAAGAATTTTCGGATGAAAAACGATGACTCCGGACATGTCGAACGTTCCCAAAATGGTCTATAATGATGATATTTTAAGATTTAATCTTTTGACTCTAAATGACTGTTGGATGTGCATTATGACTTTTTCAACTAAAATAAGTGTGTTTAAAGTCATTTCTGTGCCTGAAACGGGTCAAAATTGAAGCTTTTGAGTAAGCAAAACTCTGTAAAAATGGCAATTTTGGTCACTGTGAGGGTTTAAAAAGTGGTTATTCAACATGAGGCACGATCCAATTGACATTTTGAATCATTTTTGGTACAGTCCAAAAAATCAATTTTCGGATGAAAAACGATGACTCCGGACATGTCGAACGTTCCCAAAATGGTCTATAATGATGAAATTTTAACATTTAATCTTTTGACTCTAAATGACTGTTGGATGTGAATTATGACTTTTTCAACTAAAATAAGTGTGTTTAAAGTAATTTCTGTGCCTGAAACGGGTCAAAATTGAAGCTTTTGAGTAAGCAAAACTCTGTAAAAATGGCACTTTTGGTCACTGTGAGGGTTTAAAAAGTGGTTATTCAACATGAGGCACGATCCAATTGACATTTTTAATCATTTTTGGTACAGTCCCAAAAATCAATTTTCGGATGAAAAACGATGACTCCGGACATGTCGAACGTTCCCAAAATGGTCTATAATGATGAAATTTTAACATTTAATCTTTTGACTCTAAATGACTGTTGGATGTGAATTATGACTTTTTCAACTAAAATAAGTGTGTTTAAAGTCATTTCTGTGCCTGAAACGGGTCAAAATTGAAGCTTTTGAGTAAGCAAAACTCTGTAAAAATGGCACTTTTGGTCACTGTGAGGGTTTAAAAAGTGGTTATTCAACATGAGGCACGATCCAATTGACATTTTGAATCATTTTTGGTACAGTCCCAAAAATCCATTTTCGGATGAAAAACGATGACTCCGGACATGTCGAACGTTCCCAAAATGGTCTATAATGATGACATTTTAACATTTAATCTTTTGACTCCAAATGACTGTTGGATGTGCATTATGACTTTTTCAACTAAAATAAGTGTGTTTAAAGTCATTTCTGTGCCTGAAACGGGTCAAAATTGAAGCTTTTGAGTAAGCAAAACTCTGTAAAAATGGCACTTTTGGTCACTGTGAGGATTTAAAAAGTGATTATTCAACATGAGGCACGATCCAATTGACATTTTGAATCATTTTTGGTACAGTCCAAAAAATCAATTTTCGGATGAAAAACGATGACTCCGGACATGTCGAACGTTCCCAAAATGGTCTATAATGATGAAATTTTAACATTTAATCTTTTGACTCTAAATGACTGTTGGATGTGAATTATGACTTTTTCAACTAAAATAAGTGTGTTTAAAGTAATTTCTGTGCCTGAAACGGGTCAAAATTGAAGCTTTTGAGTAAGCAAAACTCTGTAAAAATGGCACTTTTGGTCACTGTGAGGGTTTAAAAAGTGGTTATTCAACATGAGGCACGATCCAATTGACATTTTTAATCATTTTTGGTACAGTCCCAAAAATCAATTTTCGGATGAAAAACGATGACTCCGGACATGTCGAACGTTCCCAAAATGGTCTATAATGATGAAATTTTAACATTTAATCTTGTGACTCTAAATGACTGTTGGATGTGAATTATGACTTTTTCAACTAAAATAAGTGTGTTTAAAGTCATTTCTGTGCCTGAAACGGGTCAAAATTGAAGCTTTTGAGTAAGCAAAACTCTGTAAAAATGGCACTTTTGGTCACTGTGAGGGTTTAAAAAGTGGTTATTCAACATGAGGCACGATCCAATTGACATTTTGAATCATTTTTGGTACAGTCCAAAAAATTAATTTTCGGATGAAAAACGATGACTCCGGACATGTCGAACGTTCCCAAAATGGTCTATAATGATGAAATTTTAACATTTAATCTTTTGACTCTAAATGACTGTTGGATGTGAATGATGACTTTTTCAACTAAAATAAGTGTGTTTAAAGTCATTTCTGTGCCTGAAACGGGTCAAAATTGAAGCTTTTGAGTAAGCAAAACTCTGTAAAAATGGCACTTTTGGTCACTGTGAGGGTTTAAAAAGTGGTTATTCAACATGAGGCACGATCCAATTGACATTTTGAATCATTTTTGGTACAGTCCCAAAAATCAATTTTCGGATGAAAAACGATGACTCCGGACATGTCGAACGTTCCCAAAATGGTCTATAATGATGAAATTTTAACATTTAATCTTTTGACTCTAAATGACTGTTGGATGTGAATTATGACTTTTTCAACTAAAATAAGTGTGTTTAAAGTCATTTCTGTGACTGAAACGGGTCAAAATTGAAGCTTCTGAGTAAGCAAAACTCTGTAAAAATGGCACTTTTGGTCACTGTGAGGGTTTAAAAAGTGGTTATTCAACATGAGGCACGATCCAATTGACATTTTGAATCATTTTTGGTACAGTCCCAAAAATCAATTTTCGGATGAAAAACGATGACTCCGGACATGTCGAACGTTCCCAAAATGGTCTATAATGATGAAATTTTAACATTTAATCTTTTGACTCTAAATGACTGTTGGATGTGAATTATGACTTTTTCAACTAAAATAAGTGTGTTTAATGTCATTTCTGTGCCTGAAACGGGTCAAAATTGAAGCTTTTGAGTAAGCAAAACTCTGTAAAAATGGCACTTTTGGTCACTGTGAGGGTTTAAAAAGTGGTTATTCAACATGAGGCACGATCCAATTGACATTTTGAATAATTTTTGGTACAGTCCCAAAAATCAATTTTCGGATGAAAAACGATGACTCCGGACATGTCGAATGTTCCCAAAATGGTCTATAATGATGAAATTTTAACATTTAATCTTTTGACTCCAAATGACTGTTGGATGTGCATTATGACTTTTTCAACTAAAATAAGTGTGTTTAAAGTCATTTCTGTGCCTGAAACGGGTCAAAATTGAAGCTTTTGAGTAAGCAAAACTCTGTAAAAATGGCAATTTTGGTCACTGTGAGGGTTTAAAAAGTTGTTATTCAACATGAGGCACGATCCAATTGACATTTTGAATCATTTTTGGTACAGTCCAAAAAATCAATTTTCGTATGAAAAACGATGACTCCGGACATGTCGAACGTTCCCAAAATGATCTATAATGATGAAATTTTAACATTTAATCTTTTGACTCTAAATGACTGTTGGATGTGAATTATGACTTTTTCAACTAAAATAAGTGTGTTTAAAGTCATTTCTGTGCCTGAAACGGGTCAAAATTGAAGCTTTTGAGTAAGCAAAACTCTGTAAAAATGGCACTTTTGGTCACTGTGAGGGTTTAAAAAGTGGTTATTCAACATGAGGCACGATCCAATTGACATTTTGAATCATTTTTGGTACAGTCCCAAAAATCAATTTTCGGATGGAAAACGATAACTCCGGACATGTCGAACGTTCCCAAAATGGTCTATAATGATGAAATTTTAACATTTAATCTTTTGACTCTAAATGACTGTTGGATGTGCATTATGACTTTTTCAACTAAAATAAGTGTGTTTAAAGTCATTTCTGTGCCTGAAACGGGTCAAAATTGAAGCTTTTGAGTAAGCAAAACTCTGTAAAAATGGCAATTTTGGTCACTGTGAGGGTTTAAAAAGTGGTTATTCAACATGAGGCACGATCCAATTGACATTTTGAATCATTTTTGGTACAGTCCAAAAAATCAATTTTCGGATGAAAAACGATGACTCCGGACATGTCGAACGTTCCCAAAATGGTCTATAATGATGAAATTTTAACATTTAATCTTTTGACTCTAAATGACTGTTGGATGTGAATTATGACTTTTTCAACTAAAATAAGTGTGTTTAAAGTCATTTCTGTGACTGAAACGGGTCAAAATTGAAGCTTCTGAGTAAGCAAAACTCTGTAAAAATGGCACTTTTGGTCACTGTGAGGGTTTAAAAAGTGGTTATTCAACATGAGGCACGATCCAATTGACATTTTGAATCATTTTTGGTACAGTCCCAAAAATCAATTTTCGGATGAAAAACGATGACTCCGGACATGTCGAACGTTCCCAAAATGGTCTATAATGATGAAATTTTAACATTTAATCTTTTGACTCTAAATGACTGTTGGATGTGAATTATGACTTTTTCAACTAAAATAAGTGTGTTTAATGTCATTTCTGTGCCTGAAACGGGTCAAAATTGAAGCTTTTGAGTAAGCAAAACTCTGTAAAAATGGCACTTTTGGTCACTGTGAGGGTTTAAAAAGTGGTTATTCAACATGAGGCACGATCCAATTGACATTTTGAATAATTTTTGGTACAGTCCCAAAAATCAATTTTCGGATGAAAAACGATGACTCCGGACATGTCGAATGTTCCCAAAATGGTCTATAATGATGAAATTTTAACATTTAATCTTTTGACTCCAAATGACTGTTGGATGTGCATTATGACTTTTTCAACTAAAATAAGTGTGTTTAAAGTCATTTCTGTGCCTGAAACGGGTCAAAATTGAAGCTTTTGAGTAAGCAAAACTCTGTAAAAATGGCAATTTTGGTCACTGTGAGGGTTTAAAAAGTTGTTATTCAACATGAGGCACGATCCAATTGACATTTTGAATCATTTTTGGTACAGTCCAAAAAATCAATTTTCGTATGAAAAACGATGACTCCGGACATGTCGAACGTTCCCAAAATGATCTATAATGATGAAATTTTAACATTTAATCTTTTGACTCTAAATGACTGTTGGATGTGAATTATGACTTTTTCAACTAAAATAAGTGTGTTTAAAGTCATTTCTGTGCCTGAAACGGGTCAAAATTGAAGCTTTTGAGTAAGCAAAACTCTGTAAAAATGGCACTTTTGGTCACTGTGAGGGTTTAAAAAGTGGTTATTCAACATGAGGCACGATCCAATTGACATTTTGAATCATTTTTGGTACAGTCCCAAAAATCAATTTTCGGATGGAAAACGATAACTCCGGACATGTCGAACGTTCCCAAAATGGTCTATAATGATGAAATTTTAACATTTAATCTTTTGACTCTAAATGACTGTTGGATGTGCATTATGACTTTTTCAACTAAAATAAGTGTGTTTAAAGTCATTTCTGTGCCTGAAACGGGTCAAAATTGAAGCTTTTGAGTAAGCAAAACTCTGTAAAAATGGCAATTTTGGTCACTGTGAGGGTTTAAAAAGTGGTTATTCAACATGAGGCACGATCCAATTGACATTTTGAATCATTTTTGGTACAGTCCAAAAAATCAATTTTCGGATGAAAAACGATGACTCCGGACATGTCGAACGTTCCCAAAATGGTCTATAATGATGAAATTTTAACATTTAATCTTTTGACTCTAAATGACTGTTGGATGTGAATTATGACTTTTTCAACTAAAATAAGTGTGTTTAAAGTCATTTCTGTGACTGAAACGGGTCAAAATTGAAGCTTCTGAGTAAGCAAAACTCTGTAAAAATGGCACTTTTGGTCACTGTGAGGGTTTAAAAAGTGGTTATTCAACATGAGGCACGATCCAATTGACATTTTGAATCATTTTTGGTACAGTCCCAAAAATCAATTTTCGGATGAAAAACGATGACTCCGGACATGTCGAACGTTCCCAAAATGGTCTATAATGATGAAATTTTAACATTTAATCTTTTGACTCTAAATGACTGTTGGATGTGAATTATGACTTTTTCAACTAAAATAAGTGTGTTTAATGTCATTTCTGTGCCTGAAACGGGTCAAAATTGAAGCTTTTGAGTAAGCAAAACTCTGTAAAAATGGCACTTTTGGTCACTGTGAGGGTTTAAAAAGTGGTTATTCAACATGAGGCACGATCCAATTGACATTTTGAATCATTTTTGGTACAGTCCCAAAAATCAATTTTCGGATGAAAAACGATGACTCCGGACATGTCGAACGTTCCCAAAATGGTCTATAATGATGAAATTTTAACATTTAATCTTTTGACTCTAAATGACTGTTGGATGTGAATTATGACTTTTTCAACTAAAATAAGTGTGTTTAAAGTCATTTCTGTGACTGAAACGGGTCAAAATTGAAGCTTTTGAGTAAGCAAAACTCTGTAAAAATGGCACTTTTGGTCACTGTGAGGGTTTAAAAAGTGGTTATTCAACATGAGGCACGATCCAATTGACATTTTGAATCATTTTTGGTACAGTCCCAAAAATCAATTTTCGGATGAAAAACGATGACTCCGGACATGTCGAACGTTCCCAAAATGGTCTATAATGATGAAATTTTAACATTTAATCTTTTGACTCTAAATGACTGTTGGATGTGAATTATGACTTTTTCAACTAAACTAAGTGTGTTTAAAGTCATTTCTGTGCCTGAAACGGGTCAAAATTGAAGCTTTTGAGTAAGCAAAACTCTGTAAAAATGGCACTTTTGGTCACTGTGAGGGTTTAAAAAGTGGTTATTCAACATGAGGCACGATCCAATTGACATTTTGAATCATTTTTGGTACAGTCCAAAAAATCAATTTTCGGATGAAAAACGATGACTCCGGACATGTCGAACGTTCCCAAAATGGTCTATAATGATGAAATTTTAACATTTAATCTTTTGACTCTAAATGACTGTTGGATGTGAATTATGACTTTTTCAACTAAAATAAGTGTGTTAAAGTCATTTCTGTGCCTGAAACGGGTCAAAATTGAAGCTTTTGAGTAAGCAAAACTCTGTAAAAATGGCACTTTTGGTCACTGTGAGGGTTTAAAAAGTGGTTATTCAACATGAGGCACGATCCAATTGACATTTTGAATCATTTTTGGTACAGTCCCAAAAATCCATTTTCGGATGAAAAACGATGACTCCGGACATGTCGAACGTTCCCAAAATGGTCTATAATGATGAAATTTTAACATTTAATCTTTTGACTCCAAATGACTGTTGGATGTGCATTCTGACTTTTTCAACTAAAATAAGTGTGTTTAAAGTCATTTCTGTGCCTGAAACGGGTCAAAATTGAAGCTTTTGAGTAAGCAAAACTCTGTAAAAATGGCACTTTTGGTCACTGTGAGGATTTAAAAAGTGATTATTCAACATGAGGCACGATCCAATTGACATTTTGAATCATTTTTGGTACAGTCCAAAAAATCAATTTTCGGATGAAAAACGATGACTCCGGACATGTCGAACGTTCCCAAAATGGTCTATAATGATGAAATTTTAACATTTAATCTTTTGACTCTAAATGACTGTTGGATGTGAATTATGACTTTTTCAACTAAAATAAGTGTGTTTAAAGTAATTTCTGTGCCTGAAACGGGTCAAAATTGAAGCTTTTGAGTAAGCAAAACTCTGTAAAAATGGCACTTTTGGTCACTGTGAGGGTTTAAAAAGTGGTTATTCAACATGAGGCACGATCCAATTGACATTTTTAATCATTTTTGGTACAGTCCCAAAAATCAATTTTCGGATGAAAAACGATGACTCCGGACATGTCGAACGTTCCCAAAATGGTCTATAATGATGAAATTTTAACATTTAATCTTGTGACTCTAAATGACTGTTGGATGTGAATTATGACTTTTTCAACTAAAATAAGTGTGTTTAAAGTCATTTCTGTGCCTGAAACGGGTCAAAATTGAAGCTTTTGAGTAAGCAAAACTCTGTAAAAATGGCACTTTTGGTCACTGTGAGGGTTTAAAAAGTGGTTATTCAAAATGAGGCACGATCCAATTGACATTTTGAATCATTTTTGGTACAGTCCCAAAAATCAATTTTCGGATGAAAAACGATGACTCCGGACATGTCGAACGTTCCCAAAATGGTCTATAATGATGAAATTTTAACATTTAATCTTTTGACTCTAAATGACTGTTGGATGTGAATTATGACTTTTTCAACTAAAATAAGTGTGTTTAAAGTCATTTCTGTGACTGAAACGGGTCAAAATTGAAGCTTCTGAGTAAGCAAAACTCTGTAAAAATGGCACTTTTGGTCACTGTGAGGGTTTAAAAAGTGGTTATTCAACATGAGGCACGATCCAATTGACATTTTGAATCATTTTTGGTACAGTCCCAAAAATCAATTTTCGGATGAAAAACGATGACTCCGGACATGTCGAACGTTCCCAAAATGGTCTATAATGATGAAATTTTAACATTTAATCTTTTGACTCTAAATGACTGTTGGATGTGAATTATGACTTTTTCAACTAAAATAAGTGTGTTTAATGTCATTTCTGTGCCTGAAACGGGTCAAAATTGAAGCTTTTGAGTAAGCAAAACTCTGTAAAAATGGCACTTTTGGTCACTGTGAGGGTTTAAAAAGTGGTTATTCAACATGAGGCACGATCCAATTGACATTTTGAATAATTTTTGGTACAGTCCCAAAAATCAATTTTCGGATGAAAAACGATGACTCCGGACATGTCGAATGTTCCCAAAATGGTCTATAATGATGAAATTTTAACATTTAATCTTTTGACTCCAAATGACTGTTGGATGTGCATTATGACTTTTTCAACTAAAATAAGTGTGTTTAAAGTCATTTCTGTGCCTGAAACGGGTCAAAATTGAAGCTTTTGAGTAAGCAAAACTCTGTAAAAATGGCAATTTTGGTCACTGTGAGGGTTTAAAAAGTTGTTATTCAACATGAGGCACGATCCAATTGACATTTTGAATCATTTTTGGTACAGTCCAAAAAATCAATTTTCGTATGAAAAACGATGACTCCGGACATGTCGAACGTTCCCAAAATGATCTATAATGATGAAATTTTAACATTTAATCTTTTGACTCTAAATGACTGTTGGATGTGAATTATGACTTTTTCAACTAAAATAAGTGTGTTTAAAGTCATTTCTGTGCCTGAAACGGGTCAAAATTGAAGCTTTTGAGTAAGCAAAACTCTGTAAAAATGGCACTTTTGGTCACTGTGAGGGTTTAAAAAGTGGTTATTCAACATGAGGCACGATCCAATTGACATTTTGAATCATTTTTGGTACAGTCCCAAAAATCAATTTTCGGATGGAAAACGATAACTCCGGACATGTCGAACGTTCCCAAAATGGTCTATAATGATGAAATTTTAACATTTAATCTTTTGACTCTAAATGACTGTTGGATGTGCATTATGACTTTTTCAACTAAAATAAGTGTGTTTAAAGTCATTTCTGTGCCTGAAACGGGTCAAAATTGAAGCTTTTGAGTAAGCAAAACTCTGTAAAAATGGCAATTTTGGTCACTGTGAGGGTTTAAAAAGTGGTTATTCAACATGAGGCACGATCCAATTGACATTTTGAATCATTTTTGGTACAGTCCCAAAAATCAATTTTCGGATGAAAAACGATGACTCCGGACATGTCGAATGTTCCCAAAATGGTCTATAATGATGAAATTTTAACATTTAATCTTTTGACTCCAAATGACTGTTGGATGTGCATTATGACTTTTTCAACTAAAATAAGTGTGTTTAAAGTCATTTCTGTGCCTGAAACGGGTCAAAATTGAAGCTTTTGAGTAAGCAAAACTCTGTAAAAATGGCAATTTTGGTCACTGTGAGGGTTTAAAAAAGTTGTTATTCAACATGAGGCACGATCCAATTGACATTTTAAATCATTTTTGGTACAGTCCAAAAAATCAATTTTCGTATGAAAAACGATGACTCCGGACATGTCGAACGTTCCCAAAATGATCTATAATGATGAAATTTTAACATTTAATCTTTTGACTCTAAATGACTGTTGGATGTGAATTATGACTTTTTCAACTAAAATAAGTGTGTTTAAAGTCATTTCTGTGCCTGAAACGGGTCAAAATTGAAGCTTTTGAGTAAGCAAAACTCTGTAAAAATTGCACTTTTGGTCACTGTGAGGGTTTAAAAAGTGGTTATTCAACATGAGGCACGATCCAATTGACATTTTGAATCATTTTTGGTACAGTCCCAAAAATCAATTTTCGGATGGAAAACGATAACTCCGGACATGTCGAACGTTCCCAAAATGGTCTATAATGATGAAATTTTAACATTTAATCTTTTGACTCTAAATGACTGTTGGATGTGCATTATGACTTTTTCAACTAAAATAAGTGTGTTTAAAGTCATTTCTGTGCCTGAAACGGGTCAAAATTGAAGCTTTTGAGTAAGCAAAACTCTGTAAAAATGGCAATTTTGGTCACTGTGAGGGTTTAAAAAGTGGTTATTCAACATGAGGCACGATCCAATTGACATTTTGAATCATTTTTGGTACAGTCCAAAAAATCAATTTTCGGATGAAAAACGATGACTCCGGACATGTCGAACGTTCCCAAAATGGTCTATAATGATGAAATTTTAACATTTAATCTTTTGACTCTAAATGACTGTTGGATGTGAATTATGACTTTTTCAACTAAAATAAGTGTGTTTAAAGTCATTTCTGTGCCTGAAACGGGTCAAAATTGAAGCTTTTGAGTAAGCAAAACTCTGTAAAAATGGCACTTTTGGTCACTGTGAGGGTTTAAAAAGTGGTTATTCAACATGAGGCACGATCCAATTGACATTTTGAATCATTTTTGGTACAGTCCCAAAAATCAATTTTCGGATGAAAAACGATGACTCCGGACATGTCGAACGTTCCCAAAATGGTCTATAATGATGAAATTTTAACATTTAATCTTTTGACTCTAAATGACTGTTGGATGTGAATTATGACTTTTTCAACTAAAATAAGTGTGTTTAAAGTCATTTCTGTGCCTGAAACGGGTCAAAATTGAAGCTTTTGAGTAAGCAAAACTCTGTAAAAATGGCACTTTTGGTCACTGTGAGGGTTTAAAAAGTGGTTATTCAACATGAGGCACGATCCAATTGACATTTTGAATCATTTTTGGTACAGTCCCAAAAATCAATTTTCGGATGAAAAACGATGACTCCGGACATGTCGAACGTTCCCAAAATGGTCTATAATGATGAAATTTTAACATTTAATCTTTTGACTCCAAATGACTGTTGGATGTGCATTATGACATTTTCAACTTAAATAAGTGTGTTTAAAGTCATTTCTGTGCCTGAAACGGGTCAAAATTGAAGCTTTTGAGTTAGCAAAACTCTGTAAAAATGGCAATTTTGGTCACTGTGAGGGTTTAAAAAGTTGTTATTCAACATGAGGCACGATCCAATTGACATTTTGAATCATTTTTGGTACAGTCCAAAAAATCAATTTTCGGATGAAAAACGATGACTCCGGACATGTCGAACGTTCCCAAAATGGTCTATAATGATGAAATTTTAACATTTAATCTTTTGACTCTAAATGACTGTTGGATGTGAATTATGACTTTTTCAACTAAACTAAGTGTGTTTAAAGTCATTTCTGTGCCTGAAACGGGTCAAAATTGAAGCTTTCGAGTAAGCAAAACTCTGTAAAAATGGCACTTTTGGTCACTGTGAGGGTTTAAAAAGTGGTTATTCAACATGAGGCACGATCCAATTGACATTTTGAATCATTTTTGGTACAGTCCAAAAAATCAATTTTCGGATGAAAAACGATGACTCCGGACATGTCGAACGTTCCCAAAATGGTCTATAATGATGAAATTTTAACATTTAATCTTTTGACTCTAAATGACTGTTGGATGTGAATTATGACTTTTTCAACTAAAATAAGTGTGTTAAAGTCATTTCTGTGCCTGAAACGGGTCAAAATTGAAGCTTTTGAGTAAGCAAAACTCTGTAAAAATGGCACTTTTGGTCACTGTGAGGGTTTAAAAAGTGGTTATTCAACATGAGGCACGATCCAATTGACATTTTGAATCATTTTTGGTACAGTCCCAAAAATCAATTTTCGGATGAAAAACGATAACTCCGGACATGTCGAACGTTCCCAAAATGGTCTATAATGATGAAATTTTAACATTTAATCTTTTGACTCTAAATGACTGTTGGATGTGCATTATGACTTTTTCAACTAAAATAAGTGTGTTTAAAGTCATTTCTGTGCCTGAAACGGGTCAAAATTGAAGCTTTTGAGTAAGCAAAACTCTGTAAAAATGGCAATTTTGGTCACTGTGAGGGTTTAAAAAGTGGTTATTCAACATGAGGCACGATCCAATTGACATTTTGAATCATTTTTGGTACAGTCCAAAAAATCAATTTTCGGATGAAAAACGATGACTCCGGACATGTCGAACGTTCCCAAAATGGTCTATAATGATGAAGTTTTAACATTTAATCTTTTGACTCTAAATGACTGTTGGATGTGAATTATGACTTTTTCAACTAAAATAAGTGTGTTTAAAGTCATTTCTGTGCCTGAAACGGGTCAAAATTGAAGCTTTTGAGTAAGCAAAACTCTGTAAAAATGGCACTTTTGGTCACTGTGAGGGTTTAAAAAGTGGTTATTCAACATGAGGCACGATCCAATTGACATTTTGAATCATTTTTGGTACAGTCCCAAAAATCAATTTTCGGATGAAAAACGATGACTCCGGACATGTCGAACGTTCCCAAAATGGTCTATAATGATGAAATTTTAACATTTAATCTTTTGACTCTAAATGACTGTTGGATGTGAATTATGACTTTTTCAACTAAAATAAGTGTGTTTAAAGTCATTTCTGTGCCTGAAACGGGTCAAAATTGAAGCTTTTGAGTAAGCAAAACTCTGTAAAAATGGCACTTTTGGTCACTGTGAGGGTTTAAAAAGTGGTTATTCAACATGAGGCACGATCCAATTGACATTTTGAATCATTTTTTGGTACAGTCCCAAAAATCAATTTTCGGATGAAAAACGATGACTCCGGACATGTCGAACGTTCCCAAAATGGTCTATAATGATGAAATTTTAACATTTAATCTTTTGACTCCAAATGACTGTTGGATGTGCATTATGACTTTTTCAACTAAAATAAGTGTGTTTAAAGTCATTTCTGTGCCTGAAACGGGTCAAAATTGAAGCTTTTGAGTAAGCAAAACTCTGTAAAAATGGCACTTTTGGTCACTGTGAGGGTTTAAAAAGTGGTTATTCAACATGAGGCACGATCCAATTGACATTTTTAATCATTTTGGTACAGTCCCAAAAATCAATTTTCGGATGAAAAACGATGACTCCGGACATGTCGAACGTTCCCAAAATGGTCTATAATGATGAAATTTTAACATTTAATCTTTTGACTCTAAATGACTGTTGGATGTGAATTATGACTTTTTCAACTAAAATAAGTGTGTTTAAAGTCATTTCTGTGCCTGAAACGGGTCAAAATTGAAGCTTTTGAGTAAGCAAAACTCTGTAAAAATGGCACTTTTGGTCACTGTGAGGGTTTAAAAAGTGGTTATTCAACATGAGGCACGATCCAATTGACATTTTGAATCATTTTTGGTACAGTCCCAAAAATCAATTTTCGGATGAAAAACGATGACTCCGGACATGTCGAACGTTCCCAAAATGGTCTATAATGATGAAATTTTAACATTTAATCTTTTGACTCTAAATGACTGTTGGATGTGAATTATGACTTTTTCAACTAAAATAAGTGTGTTTAAAGTCATTTCTGTGCCTGAAACGGGTCAAAATTGAAGCTTTTGAGTAAGCAAAACTATGTAAAAATGGCACTTTTGGTCACTGTGAGGATTTAAAAAGTGATTATTCAACATGAGGCACGATCCAATTGACATTTTGAATCATTTTTGGTACAGTCCAAAAAATCAATTTTCGGATGAAAAACGATGACTCCGGACATGTCGAACGTTCCCAAAATGGTCTATAATGATGAAATTTTAACATTTAATCTTTTGACTCTAAATGACTGTTGGATGTGAATTATGACTTTTTCAACTAAAATAAGTGTGTTTAAAGTAATTTCTGTGCCTGAAACGGGTCAAAATTGAAGCTTTTGAGTAAGCAAAACTCTGTAAAAATGGCACTTTTGGTCACTGTGAGGGTTTAAAAAGTGGTTATTCAACATGAGGCACGATCCAATTGACATTTTTAATCATTTTTGGTACAGTCCCAAAAATCAATTTTCGGATGAAAAACGATGACTCCGGACATGTCGAACGTTCCCAAAATGGTCTATAATGATGAAATTTTAACATTTAATCTTGTAACTCTAAATGACTGTTGGATGTGAATTATGACTTTTTCAACTAAAATAAGTGTGTTTAAAGTCATTTCTGTGCCTGAAACGGGTCAAAATTGAAGCTTTTGAGTAAGCAAAACTCTGTAAAAATGGCACTTTTGGTCACTGTGAGGGTTTAAAAAGTGGTTATTCAACATGAGGCACGATCCAATTGACATTTTGAATCATTTTTGGTACAGTCCAAAAAATTAATTTTCGGATGAAAAACGATGACTCCGGACATGTCGAACGTTCCCAAAATGGTCTATAATGATGAAATTTTAACATTTAATCTTTTGACTCTAAATGACTGTTGGATGTGAATGATGACTTTTTCAACTAAAATAAGTGTGTTTAAAGTCATTTCTGTGCCTGAAACGGGTCAAAATTGAAGCTTTTGAGTAAGCAAAACTCTGTAAAAATGGCACTTTTGGTCACTGTGAGGGTTTAAAAAGTGGTTATTCAACATGAGGCACGATCCAATTGACATTTTGAATCATTTTTGGTACAGTCCCAAAAATCAATTTTCGGATGAAAAACGATGACTCCGGACATGTCGAACGTTCCCAAAATGGTCTATAATGATGACATTTTAACATTTAATCTTTTGACTCTAAATGACTGTTGGATGTGAATGATGACTTTTTCAACTAAAATAAGTGTGTTTAATGTCATTTCTGTGCCTGAAACGGGTCAAAATTGAAGCTTTTGAGTAAGCAAAACTCTGTAAAAATGGCACTTTTGGTCACTGTGAGGGTTTAAAAAGTGGTTATTCAACATGAGGCACGATCCAATTGACATTTTGAATAATTTTTGGTACAGTCCCAAAAATCAATTTTCGGATGAAAAACGATGACTCCGGACATGTCGAATGTTCCCAAAATGGTCTATAATGATGAAATTTTAACATTTAATCTTTTGACTCCAAATGACTGTTGGATGTGCATTATGACTTTTTCAACTAAAATAAGTGTGTTTAAAGTCATTTCTGTGCCTGAAACGGGTCAAAATTGAAGCTTTTGAGTAAGCAAAACTCTGTAAAAATGGCAATTTTGGTCACTGTGAGGGTTTAAAAAGTTGTTATTCAACATGAGGCACGATCCAATTGACATTTTGAATCATTTTTGGTACAGTCCAAAAAATCAATTTTCGTATGAAAAACGATGACTCCGGACATGTCGAACGTTCCCAAAATGATCTATAATGATGAAATTTTAACATTTAATCTTTTGACTCTAAATGACTGTTGGATGTGAATTATGACTTTTTCAACTAAAATAAGTGTGTTTAAAGTCATTTCTGTGCCTGAAATGGGTCAAAATTGAAGCTTTTGAGTAAGCAAAACTCTGTAAAAATGGCACTTTTGGTCACTGTGAGGGTTTAAAAAGTGGTTATTCAACATGAGGCACGATCCAATTGACATTTTGAATCATTTTTGGTACAGTCCCAAAAATCAATTTTCGGATGGAAAACGATAACTCCGGACATGTCGAACGTTCCCAAAATGGTCTATAATGATGAAATTTTAACATTTAATCTTTTGACTCTAAATGACTGTTGGATGTGCATTATGACTTTTTCAACTAAAATAAGTGTGTTTAAAGTCATTTCTGTGCCTGAAACGGGTCAAAATTGAAGCTTTTGAGTAAGCAAAACTCTGTAAAAATGGCAATTTTGGTCACTGTGAGGGTTTAAAAAGTGGTTATTCAACATGAGGCACGATCCAATTGACATTTTGAATCATTTTTGGTACAGTCCAAAAAATCAATTTTCGGATGAAAAACGATGACTCCGGACATGTCGAACGTTCCCAAAATGGTCTATAATGATGAAATTTTAACATTTAATCTTTTGACTCTAAATGACTGTTGGATGTGAATTATGACTTTTTCAACTAAAATAAGTGTGTTTAAAGTCATTTCTGTGACTGAAACGGGTCAAAATTGAAGCTTCTGAGTAAGCAAAACTCTGTAAAAATGGCACTTTTGGTCACTGTGAGGGTTTAAAAAGTGGTTATTCAACATGAGGCACGATCCAATTGACATTTTGAATCATTTTTGGTACAGTCCCAAAAAATCAATTTTCGGATGAAAAACGATGACTCCGGACATGTCGAATGTTCCCAAAATGGTCTATAATGATGAAATTTTAACATTTAATCTTTTGACTCTAAATGACTGTTGGATGTGAATTATGACTTTTTCAACTAAAATAAGTGTGTTTAATGTCATTTCTGTGCCTGAAACGGGTCAAAATTGAAGCTTTTGAGTAAGCAAAACTCTGTAAAAATGGCACTTTTGGTCACTGTGAGGGTTTAAAAAGTGGTTATTCAACATGAGGCACGATCCAATTGACATTTTGAATAATTTTTGGTACAGTCCCAAAAATCAATTTTCGGATGAAAAACGATGACTCCGGACATGTCGAATGTTCCCAAAATGGTCTATAATGATGAAATTTTAACATTTAATCTTTTGACTCCAAATGACTGTTGGATGTGCATTATGACTTTTTCAACTAAAATAAGTGTGTTTAAAGTCATTTCTGTGCCTGAAACGGGTCAAAATTGAAGCTTTTGAGTAAGCAAAACTCTGTAAAAATGGCACTTTTGGTCACTGTGAGGGTTTAAAAAGTGGTTATTCAACATGAGGTACGATCCAATTGACATTTTGAATCATTTTTGGTACAGTCTCAAAAATCAATTTTCGGATGGAAAACGATAACTCCGGACATGTCGAACGTTCCCAAAATGGTCTATAATGATGAAATTTTAACATTTAATCTTTTGACTCTAAATGACTGTTGGATGTGCATTATGACTTTTTCAACTAAAATAAGTGTGTTTAAAGTCATTTCTGTGCCTGAAACGGGTCAAAATTGAAGCTTTTGAGTAAGCAAAACTCTGTAAAAATGGCAATTTTGGTCACTGTGAGGGTTTAAAAAGTGGTTATTCAACATGAGGCACGATCCAATTGACATTTTGAATCATTTTTGGTACAGTCCAAAAAATCAATTTTCAGATGAAAAACTATGACTCCGGACATGTCGAACGTTCCCAAAATGGTCTATAATGATGAAATTTTAACATTTAATCTTTTGACTCTAAATGACTGTTGGATGTGAATTATGACTTTTTCAACTAAAATAAGTGTGTTTAAAGTCATTTCTGTGCCTGAAACGGGTCAAAATTGAAGCTTTTGAGTAAGCAAAACTCTGTAAAAATGGCACTTTTGGTCACTGTGAGGGTTTAAAAAGTGGTTATTCAACATGAGGCACGATCCAATTGACATTTTGAATCATTTTTGGTACAGTCCCAAAAATCAATTTTCGGATGAAAAACGATGACTCCGGACATGTCGAACGTTCCCAAAATGGTCTATAATGATGAAATTTTAACATTTAATCTTTTGACTCTAAATGACTGTTGGATGTGAATTATGACTTTTTCAACTAAAATAAGTGTGTTTAAAGTCATTTCTGTGCCTGAAACGGGTCAAAATTGAAGCTATTGAGTAAGCAAAACTCTGTAAAAATGGCACTTTTGGTCACTGTGAGGGTTTAAAAAGTGGTTATTCAACATGAGGCACGATCCAATTGACATTTTGAATCATTTTTGGTACAGTCCCAAAAATCAATTTTCGGATGAAAAACGATGACTCCGGACATGTCGAACGTTCCCAAAATGGTCTATAATGATGAAATTTTAACATTTAATCTTTTGACTCCAAATGACTGTTGGATGTGCATTATGACATTTTCAACTTAAATAAGTGTGTTTAAAGTCATTTCTGTGCCTGAAACGGGTCAAAATTGAAGCTTTTGAGTAAGCAAAACTCTGTAAAAATGGCAATTTTGGTCACTGTGAGGGTTTAAAAAGTTGTTATTCAACATGAGGCACGATCCAATTGACATTTTGAATCATTTTTGGTACAGTCCAAAAAATCAATTTTCGGATGAAAAACGATGACTCCGGACATGTCGAACGTTCCCAAAATGGTCTATAATGATGAAATTTTAACATTTAATCTTTTGACTCTAAATGACTGTTGGATGTGAATTATGACTTTTTCAACTAAAATAAGTGTGTTTAAAGTCATTTCTGTGCCTGAAACGGGTCAAAATTGAAGCTTTTGAGTAAGCAAAACTCTGTAAAAATGGCACTTTTGGTCACTGTGAGGGTTTAAAAAGTGGTTATTCAACATGAGGCACGATCCAATTGACATTTTGAATCATTTTTGGTACAGTCCCAAAAATCAATTTTCGGATGAAAAACGATGACTCCGGACATGTCGAACGTTCCCAAAATGGTCTATAATGATGAAATTTTAACATTTAATCTTTTGACTCTAAATGACTGTTGGATGTGAATTATGACTTTTTCAACTAAAATAAGTGTGTTTAAAGTCATTTCTGTGACTGAAACGGGTCAAAATTGAAGCTTTTGAGTAAGCAAAACTCTGTAAAAATGGCACTTTTGGTCACTGTGAGGGTTTAAAAAGTGGTTATTCAACATGAGGCACGATCCAATTGAAATTTTGAATCATTTTTGGTACAGTCCCAAAAATCAATTTTCGGATGAAAAACGATGACTCCGGACATGTCGAACGTTCCCAAAATGGTCTATAATGATGAAATTTTAAGATTTAATCTTTTGACTCTAAATGACTGTTGGATGTGCATTATGACTTTTTCAACTAAAATAAGTGTGTTTAAAGTCATTTCTGTGCCTGAAACGGGTCAAAATTGAAGCTTTTGAGTAAGCAAAACTCTGTAAAAATGGCAATTTTGGTCACTGTGAGGGTTTAAAAAGTGGTTATTCAACATGAGGCACGATCCAATTGACATTTTGAATCATTTTTGGTACAGTCCAAAAAATTAATTTTCGGATGAAAAACGATGACTCCGGACATGTCGAACGTTCCCAAAATGGTCTATAATGATGAAATTTTAACATTTAATCTTTTGACTCTAAATGACTGTTGGATGTGAATGATGACTTTTTCAACTAAAATAAGTGTGTTTAAAGTCATTTCTGTGCCTGAAACGGGTCAAAATTGAAGCTTTTGAGTAAGCAAAACTCTGTAAAAATGGCACTTTTGGTCAATGTGAGGGTTTAAAAAGTGGTTATTCAACATGAGGCACGATCCAATTGACATTTTGAATCATTTTTGGTACAGTCCCAAAAATCAATTTTCGGATGAAAAACGATGACTCCGGACATGTCGAACGTTCCCAAAATGGTCTATAATGATGAAATTTTAACATTTAATCTTTTGACTCTAAATGACTGTTGGATGTGAATTATGACTTTTTCAACTAAAATAAGTGTGTTTAAAGTCATTTCTGTGACTGAAACGGGTCAAAATTGAAGCTTTTGAGTAAGCAAAACTCTGTAAAAATGGCACTTTTGGTCACTGTGAGGGTTTAAAAAGTGGTTATTCAACATGAGGCACGATCCAATTGACATTTTGAATCATTTTTGGTACAGTCCCAAAAATCAATTTTCGGATGAAAAACGATGACTCCGGACATGTCGAACGTTCCCAAAATGGTCTATAATGATGAAATTTTAACATTTAATCTTTTGACTCTAAATGACTGTTGGATGTGAATTATGACTTTTTCAACTAAAATAAGTGTGTTTAATGTCATTTCTGTGCCTGAAACGGGTCAAAATTGAAGCTTTTGAGTAAGCAAAACTCTGTAAAAATGGCACTTTTGGTCACTGTGAGGGTTTAAAAAGTGGTTATTCAACATGAGGCACGATCCAATTGACATTTTGAATCATTTTTGGTACAGTCCCAAAAATCAATTTTCGGATGAAAAACGATGACTCCGGACATGTCGAACATTCCCAAAATGGTCTATAATGATGAAATTTTAACATTTAATCTTTTGACTCCAAATGACTGTTGGATGTGCATTATGACTTTTTCAACTAAAATAAGTGTGTTTAAAGTCATTTCTGTGCCTGAAACGGGTCAAAATTGAAGCTTTTGAGTAAGCAAAACTCTGTAAAAATGGCACTTTTGGTCACTGTGAGGATTTAAAAAGTGGTTATTCAACATGAGGCACGATCCAATTGACATTTTGAATCATTTTTGGTACAGTCCAAAAAATCAATTTTCGGATGAAAAACGATGACTCCGGACATGTCGAACGTTCCCAAAATGGTCTATAATGATGAAATTTTAACATTTAATCTTTTGACTCTAAATGACTGTTGGATGTGAATTATGACTTTTTCAACTAAAATAAGTGTGTTTAAAGTAATTTCTGTGCCTGAAACGGGTCAAAATTGAAGCTTTTGAGTAAGCAAAACTCTGTAAAAATGGCACTTTTGGTCATTGTGAGGGTTTAAAAAGTGGTTATTCAACATGAGGCACGATCCAATTGACATTTTGAATCATTTTTGGTACAGTCCCAAAAATCAATTTTCGGATGAAAAACGATGACTCCGGACATGTCGAACGTTCCCAAAATGGTCTATAATGATGAAATTTTAACATTTAATCTTTTGACTCTAAATGACTGTTGGATGTGAATTATGACATTTTCAACTAAAATAAGTGTGTTTAAAGTCATTTCTGTGACTGAAACGGGTCAAAATTGAAGCTTTTGAGTAAGCAAAACTCTGTAAAAATGGCCATTTTGGTCACTGTGAGGGTTTAAAAAGTGGTTATTCAACATGAGGCACGATCCAATTGACATTTTGAATCATTTTTGGTACAGTCCCAAAAATCAATTTTCGGATGAAAAACGATGACTCCGGACATGTCGAACGTTCCCAAAATGGTCTATAATGATGAAATTTTAAGATTTAATCTTTTGACTCTAAATGACTGTTGGATGTGCATTATGACTTTTTCAACTAAAATAAGTGTGTTTAAAGTCATTTCTGTGCCTGAAACGGGTCAAAATTGAAGCTTTTGAGTAAGCAAAACTCTGTAAAAATGGCAATTTTGGTCACTGTGAGGGTTTAAAAAGTGGTTATTCAACATGAGGCACGATCCAATTGACATTTTGAATCATTTTTGGTACAGTCCAAAAAATTAATTTTCGGATGAAAAACGATGACTCCGGACATGTCGAACGTTCCCAAAATGGTCTATAATGATGAAATTTTAACATTTAATCTTTTGACTCTAAATGACTGTTGGATGTGAATGATGACTTTTTCAACTAAAATAAGTGTGTTTAAAGTCATTTCTGTGCCTGAAACGGGTCAAAATTGAAGCTTTTGAGTAAGCAAAACTCTGTAAAAATGGCACTTTTGGTCACTGTGAGGGTTTAAAAAGTGGTTATTCAACATGAGGCACGATCCAATTGACATTTTGAATCATTTTTGGTACAGTCCCAAAAATCAATTTTCGGATGAAAAACGATGACTCCGGACATGTCGAACGTTCCCAAAATGGTCTATAATGATGAAATGTTAACATTTAATCTTTTGACTCTAAATGACTGTTGGATGTGAATTATGACTTTTTCAACTAAAATAAGTGTGTTTAAAGTCATTTCTGTGCCTGAAACGGGTCAAAATTGAAGCTTTTGAGTAAGCAAAACTCTGTAAAAATGGCACTTTTGGTCACTGTGAGGGTTTAAAAAGTGGTTATTCAACATGAGGCACGATCCAATTGACATTTTGAATCATTTTTGGTACAGTCCCAAAAATCAATTTTCGGATGAAAAACGATGACTCCGGACATGTCGAACGTTCCCAAAATGGTCTATAATGATGAAATTTTAACATTTAATCTTTTGACTCTAAATGACTTTTTCAACTAAAATAAGTGTGTTTAAAGTCATTTCTGTGCCTGAAACGGGTCAAAATTGAAGCTTTTGAGTAAGCAAAACTCTGTAAAAATGGCACTTTTGGTCACTGTGAGGGTTTAAAAAGTGGTTATTCAACATGAGGCACGATCCAATTGACATTTTGAATCATTTTTGGTACAGTCCCAAAAATCAATTTTCGGATGAAAAACGATGACTCCGGACATGTCGAACGTTCCCAAAATGGTCTATAATGATGAAATTTTAACATTTAATCTTTTGACTCTAAATGACTGTTGGATGTGAATTATGACTTTTTCAACTAAAATAAGTGTGTTTAAAGTCATTTCTGTGACTGAAACGGGTCAAAATTGAAGCTTTTGAGTAAGCAAAACTCTGTAAAAATGGCACTTTTGGTCACTGTGAGGGTTTAAAAAGTTGTTATTCAACATGAGGCACGATCCAATTGACATTTTGAATCATTTTTGGTACAGTCCCAAAAATCAATTTTCGGATGAAAAACGATGACTCCGGACATGTCGAACGTTCCCAAAATGTTCTATAATGATGAAATTTTAACATTTAATCTTTTGACTCTAAATGACTGTTGGATGTGAATTATGACTTTTTCAACTAAAATAAGTGTGTTTAATGTCATTTCTGTGCCTGAAACGGGTCAAAATTGAAGCTTTTGAGTAAGCAAAACTCAGTAAAAATGGCACTTTTGGTCACTGTGAGGGTTTAAAAAGTGGTTATTCAACATGAGGCACGATCCAATTGACATTTTGAATCATTTTTGGTACAGTCCCAAAAATCAATTTTCGGATGAAAAACGATGACTCCGGACATGTCGAATGTTCCCAAAATGGTCTATAATGATGAAATTTTAACATTTAATCTTTTGACTCTAAATGACTGTTGGATGTGAATTATGACTTTTTCAACTAAAATAAGTGTGTTTAATGTCATTTCTGTGCCTGAAACGGGTCAAAATTGAAGCTTTTGAGTTAGCAAAACTCTGTAAAAATGGCACTTTTGGTCACTGTGAGGGTTTAAAAAGTGGTTATTCAACATGAGGCACGATCCAATTGACATTTTGAATAATTTTTGGTACAGTCCCAAAAATCAATTTTCGGATGAAAAACGATGACTCCGGACATGTCGAATGTTCCCAAAATGGTCTATAATGATGAAATTTTAACATTTAATCTTTTGACTCCAAATGACTGTTGGATGTGCATTATGACTTTTTCAACTAAAATAAGTGTGTTTAAAGTCATTTCTGTGCCTGAAACGGGTCAAAATTGAAGCTTTTGAGTAAGCAAAACTCTGTAAAAATGGCACTTTTGGTCACTGTGAGGGTTTAAAAAGTGGTTATTCAACATGAGGCACGATCCAATTGACATTTTGAATCATTTTTGGTACAGTCTCAAAAATCAATTTTCGGATGGAAAACGATAACTCCGGACATGTCGAACGTTCCCAAAATGGTCTATAATGATGAAATTTTAACATTTAATCTTTTGACTCTAAATGACTGTTGGATGTGCATTATGACTTTTTCAACTAAAATAAGTGTGTTTAAAGTCATTTCTGTGCCTGAAACGGGTCAAAATTGAAGCTTTTGAGTAAGCAAAACTCTGTAAAAATGGCAATTTTGGTCACTGTGAGGGTTTAAAAAGTGGTTATTCAACATGAGGCACGATCCAATTGACATTTTGAATCATTTTTGGTACAGTCCAAAAAATCAATTTTCGGATGAAAAACTATGACTCCGGACATGTCGAACGTTCCCAAAATGGTCTATAATGATGAAATTTTAACATTTAATCTTTTGACTCTAAATGACTGTTGGATGTGAATGATGACTTTTTCAACTAAAATAAGTGTGTTTAAAGTCATTTCTGTGCCTGAAACGGGTCAAAATTGAAGCTTTTGAGTAAGCAAAACTCTGTAAAAATGGCACTTTTGGTCACTGTGAGGGTTTAAAAAGTGGTTATTCAACATGAGGCACGATCCAATTGACATTTTGAATCATTTTTGGTACAGTCCCAAAAATCAATTTTCGGATGAAAAACGATGACTCCGGACATGTCGAACGTTCCCAAAATGGTCTATAATGATGAAATTTTAACATTTAATCTTTTGACTCTAAATGACTGTTGGATGTGAATTATGACTTTTTCAACTAAAATAAGTGTGTTTAAAGTCATTTCTGTGACTGAAACGGGTCAAAATTGAAGCTTTTGAGTAAGCAAAACTCTGTAAAAATGGCACTTTTGGTCACTGTGAGGGTTTAAAAAGTGGTTATTCAACATGAGGCACGATCCAATTGACATTTTGAATCATTTTTGGTACAGTCCCAAAAATCAATTTTCGGATGAAAAACGATGACTCCGGACATGTCGAACGTTCCCAAAATGGTCTATAATGATGAAATTTTAACATTTAATCTTTTGACTCTAAATGACTGTTGGATGTGAATTATGACTTTTTCAACTAAAATAAGTGTGTTTAATGTCATTTCTGTGCCTGAAACGGGTCAAAATTGAAGCTTTTGAGTAAGCAAAACTCTGTAAAAATGGCACTTTTGGTCACTGTGAGGGTTTAAAAAGTGGTTATTCAACATGAGGCACGATCCAATTGACATTTTGAATCATTTTTGGTACAGTCCCAAAAATCAATTTTCGGATGAAAAACGATGACTCCGGACATGTCGAACGTTCCCAAAATGGTCTATAATGATGAAATTTTAACATTTAATCTTTTGACTCCAAATGACTGTTGGATGTGCATTATGACTTTTTCAACTAAAATAAGTGTGTTTAAAGTCATTTCTGTGCCTGAAACGGGTCAAAATTGAAGCTTTTGAGTAAGCAAAACTCTGTAAAAATGGCACTTTTGGTCACTGTGAGGATTTAAAAAGTGGTTATTCAACATGAGGCACGATCCAATTGACATTTTGAATCATTTTTGGTACAGTCCCAAAAATCAATTTTCGGATGAAAAACGATGACTCCGGACATGTCGAACGTTCCCAAAATGGTCTATAATGATGAAATTTTAACATTTAATCTTTTGACTCTAAATGACTGTTGGATGTGAATTATGACTTTTTCAACTAAAATAAGTGTGTTTAAAGTAATTTCTGTGCCTGAAACGGGTCAAAATTGAAGCTTTTGAGTAAGCAAAACTCTGTAAAAATGGCACTTTTGGTCACTGTGAGGGTTTAAAAAGTGGTTATTCAACATGAGGCACGATCCAATTGACATTTTGAATCATTTTTGGTACAGTCCCAAAAATCAATTTTCGGATGAAAAACGATGACTCCGGACATGTCGAACGTTCCCAAAATGGTCTATAATGATGAAATTTTAACATTTAATCTTTTGACTCTAAATGACTGTTGGATGTGAATTATGACATTTTCAACTAAAATAAGTGTGTTTAAAGTCATTTCTGTGACTGAAACGGGTCAAAATTGAAGCTTTTGAGTAAGCAAAACTCTGTAAAAATGGCCATTTTGGTCACTGTGAGGGTTTAAAAAGTGGTTATTCAACATGAGGCACGATCCAATTGATATTTTGAATCATTTTTGGTACAGTCCCAAAAATCAATTTTCGGATGACAAACGATGACTCCGGACATGTCGAACGTTCCCAAAATGGTTTATAATGATGAAATTTTAACATTTAATCTTTTGACTCTAAATGACTGTTGGATGTGAATTATGACTTTTTCAACTAAAATAAGTGTGTTTAAAGTCATTTCTGTGCCTGAAACGGGTCAAAATTGAAGCTTTTGAGTAAGCAAAACTCTGTAAAATTGGCACTTTTGGTCAATGTGAGGGTTTAAAAAGTGGTTATTCAACATGAGGCACGATCCAATTGACATTTTGAATCATTTTTGGTACAGTCCCAAAAATCAATTTTCGGATGAAAAACGATGACTCCGGACATGTCGAACGTTCCCAAAATGGTCTATAATGATGAAATTTTAACATTTAATCTTTTGACTCTAAATGACTGTTGGATGTGAATTATGACTTTTTCAACTAAAATAAGTGTGTTTAAAGTCATTTCTGTGACTGAAACGGGTCAAAATTGAAGCTTTTGAGTAAGCAAAACTCTGTAAAAATGGCACTTTTGGTCACTGTGAGGGTTTAAAAAGTGGTTATTCAACATGAGGCACGATCCAATTGACATTTTGAATCATTTTTGGTACAGTCCCAAAAATCAATTTTCGGATGAAAAACGATGACTCCGGACATGTCGAACATTCCCAAAATGGTCTATAATGATGAAATTTTAACATTTAATCTTTTGACTCCAAATGACTGTTGGATGTGCATTATGACTTTTTCAACTAAAATAAGTGTGTTTAAAGTCATTTCTGTGCCTGAAACGGGTCAAAATTGAAGCTTTTGAGTAAGCAAAACTCTGTAAAAATGGCACTTTTGGTCACTGTGAGGATTTAAAAAGTGGTTATTCAACATGAGGCACGATCCAATTGACATTTTGAATCATTTTTGGTACAGTCCAAAAAATCAATTTTCGGATGAAAAACGATGACTCCGGACATGTCGAACGTTCCCAAAATGGTCTATAATGATGAAATTTTAACATTTAATCTTTTGACTCTAAATGACTGTTGGATGTGAATTATGACTTTTTCAACTAAAATAAGTGTGTTTAAAGTAATTTCTGTGCCTGAAACGGGTCAAAATTGAAGCTTTTGAGTAAGCAAAACTCTGTAAAAATGGCACTTTTGGTCACTGTGAGGGTTTAAAAAGTGGTTATTCAACATGAGGCACGATCCAATTGACATTTTGAATCATTTTTGGTACAGTCCCAAAAATCAATTTTCGGATGAAAAACGATGACTCCGGACATGTCGAACGTTCCCAAAATGGTCTATAATGATGAAATTTTAACATTTAATCTTTTGACTCTAAATGACTGTTGGATGTGAATTATGACATTTTCAACTAAAATAAGTGTGTTTAAAGTCATTTCTGTGACTGAAACGGGTCAAAATTGAAGCTTTTGAGTAAGCAAAACTCTGTAAAAATGGCCATTTTGGTCACTGTGAGGGTTTAAAAAGTGGTTATTCAACATGAGGCACGATCCAATTGATATTTTGAATCATTTTTGGTACAGTCCCAAAAATCAATTTTCGGATGACAAACGATGACTCCGGACATGTCGAACGTTCCCAAAATGGTTTATAATGATGAAATTTTAACATTTAATCTTTTGACTCTAAATGACTGTTGGATGTGAATTATGACTTTTTCAACTAAAATAAGTGTGTTTAAAGTCATTTCTGTGCCTGAAACGGGTCAAAATTGAAGCTTTTGAGTAAGCAAAACTCTGTAAAATTGGCACTTTTGGTCACTGTGAGGGTTTAAAAAGTGGTTATTCAACATGAGGCACGATCCAATTGACATTTTGAATCATTTTTGGTACAGTCCCAAAAATCAATTTTCGGATGAAAAACGATGACTCCGGACATGTCGAACGTTCCCAAAATGGTCTATAATGATGAAATTTTAAGATTTAATCTTTTGACTCTAAATGACTGTTGGATGTGCATTATGACTTTTTCAACTAAAATAAGTGTGTTTAAAGTCATTTCTGTGCCTGAAACGGGTCAAAATTGAAGCTTTTGAGTAAGCAAAACTCTGTAAAAATGGCAATTTTGGTCACTGTGAGGGTTTAAAAAGTGGTTATTCAACATGAGGCACGATCCAATTGACATTTTGAATCATTTTTGGTACAGTCCAAAAAATTAATTTTCGGATGAAAAACGATGACTCCGGACATGTCGAACGTTCCCAAAATGGTCTATAATGATGAAATTTTAACATTTAATCTTTTGACTCTAAATGACTGTTGGATGTGAATGATGACTTTTTCAACTAAAATAAGTGTGTTTAAAGTCATTTCTGTGCCTGAAACGGGTCAAAATTGAAGCTTTTGAGTAAGCAAAACTCTGTAAAAATGGCACTTTTGGTCACTGTGAGGGTTTAAAAAGTGGTTATTCAACATGAGGCACGATCCAATTGACATTTTGAATCATTTTTGGTACAGTCCCAAAAATCAATTTTCGGATGAAAAACGATGACTCCGGACATGTCGAACGTTCCCAAAATGGTCTATAATGATGAAATGTTAACATTTAATCTTTTGACTCTAAATGACTGTTGGATGTGAATTATGACTTTTTCAACTAAAATAAGTGTGTTTAAAGTCATTTCTGTGACTGAAACGGGTCAAAATTGAAGCTTTTGAGTAAGCAAAACTCTGTAAAAATGGCCATTTTGGTCACTGTGAGGGTTTAAAAAGTGGTTATTCAACATGAGGCACGATCCAATTGACATTTTGAATCATTTTTGGTACAGTCCCAAAAATCAATTTTCGGATGAAAAACGATGACTCCGGACATGTCGAACGTTCCCAAAATGGTTTATAATGATGAAATTTTAACATTTAATCTTTTGACTCTAAATGACTGTTGGATGTGAATTATGACTTTTTCAACTAAAATAAGTGTGTTTAAAGTCATTTCTGTGCCTGAAACGGGTCAAAATTGAAGCTTTTGAGTAAGCAAAACTCTGTAAAAATGGCACTTTTGGTCACTGTGAGGGTTTAAAAAGTGGTTATTCAACATGAGGCACGATCCAATTGACATTTTGAATCATTTTTGGTACAGTCCCAAAAATCAATTTTCGGATGAAAAACGATGACTCCGGACATGTCGAACGTTCCCAAAATGGTCTATAATGATGAAATTTTAACATTTAATCTTTTGACTCTAAATGACTGTTGGATGTGAATTATGACATTTTCAACTAAAATAAGTGTGTTTAAAGTCATTTCTGTGACTGAAACGGGTCAAAATTGAAGCTTTTGAGTAAGCAAAACTCTGTAAAAATGGCCATTTTGGTCACTGTGAGGGTTTAAAAAGTGGTTATTCAACATGAGGCACGATCCAATTGATATTTTGAATCATTTTTGGTACAGTCCCAAAAATCAATTTTCGGATGACAAACGATGACTCCGGACATGTCGAACGTTCCCAAAATGGTTTATAATGATGAAATTTTAACATTTAATCTTTTGACTCTAAATGACTGTTGGATGTGAATTATGACTTTTTCAACTAAAATAAGTGTGTTTAAAGTCATTTCTGTGCCTGAAACGGGTCAAAATTGAAGCTTTTGAGTAAGCAAAACTCTGTAAAATTGGCACTTTTGGTCACTGTGAGGGTTTAAAAAGTGGTTATTCAACATGAGGCACGATCCAATTGACATTTTGAATCATTTTTGGTACAGTCCCAAAAATCAATTTTCGGATGAAAAACGATGACTCCGGACATGTCGAACGTTCCCAAAATGGTCTATAATGATGAAATTTTAAGATTTAATCTTTTGACTCTAAATGACTGTTGGATGTGCATTATGACTTTTTCAACTAAAATAAGTGTGTTTAAAGTCATTTCTGTGCCTGAAACGGGTCAAAATTGAAGCTTTTGAGTAAGCAAAACTCTGTAAAAATGGCAATTTTGGTCACTGTGAGGGTTTAAAAAGTGGTTATTCAACATGAGGCACGATCCAATTGACATTTTGAATCATTTTTGGTACAGTCCAAAAAATTAATTTTCGGATGAAAAACGATGACTCCGGACATGTCGAACGTTCCCAAAATGGTCTATAATGATGAAATTTTAACATTTAATCTTTTGACTCTAAATGACTGTTGGATGTGAATGATGACTTTTTCAACTAAAATAAGTGTGTTTAAAGTCATTTCTGTGCCTGAAACGGGTCAAAATTGAAGCTTTTGAGTAAGCAAAACTCTGTAAAAATGGCACTTTTGGTCACTGTGAGGGTTTAAAAAGTGGTTATTCAACATGAGGCACGATCCAATTGACATTTTGAATCATTTTTGGTACAGTCCCAAAAATCAATTTTCGGATGAAAAACGATGACTCCGGACATGTCGAACGTTCCCAAAATGGTCTATAATGATGAAATGTTAACATTTAATCTTTTGACTCTAAATGACTGTTGGATGTGAATTATGACTTTTTCAACTAAAATAAGTGTGTTTAAAGTCATTTCTGTGACTGAAACGGGTCAAAATTGAAGCTTTTGAGTAAGCAAAACTCTGTAAAAATGGCCATTTTGGTCACTGTGAGGGTTTAAAAAGTGGTTATTCAACATGAGGCACGATCCAATTGACATTTTGAATCATTTTTGGTACAGTCCCAAAAATCAATTTTCGGATGAAAAACGATGACTCCGGACATGTCGAACGTTCCCAAAATGGTCTATAATGATGAAATTTTAACATTTAATCTTTTGACTCTAAATGACTGTTGGATGTGAATGATGACTTTTTCAACTAAAATAAGTGTGTTTAAAGTCATTTCTGTGCCTGAAACGGGTCAAAATTGAAGCTTTTGAGTAAGCAAAACTCTGTAAAAATGGCACTTTTGGTCACTGTGAGGGTTTAAAAAGTGGTTATTCAACATGAGGCACGATCCAATTGACATTTTGAATCATTTTTGGTACAGTCCCAAAAATCAATTTTCGGATGAAAAACGATGACTCCGGACATGTCGAACGTTCCCAAAATGGTCTATAATGATGAAATGTTAACATTTAATCTTTTGACTCTAAATGACTGTTGGATGTGAATTATGACTTTTTCAACTAAAATAAGTGTGTTTAAAGTCATTTCTGTGACTGAAACGGGTCAAAATTGAAGCTTTTGAGTAAGCAAAACTCTGTAAAAATGGCCATTTTGGTCACTGTGAGGGTTTAAAAAGTGGTTATTCAACATGAGGCACGATCCAATTGACATTTTGAATCATTTTTGGTACAGTCCCAAAAATCAATTTTCGGATGAAAAACGATGACTCCGGACATGTCGAACGTTCCCAAAATGGTCTATAATGATGAAATTTTAACATTTAATCTTTTGACTCTAAATGACTGTTGGATGTGAATTATGACTTTTTCAACTAAAATAAGTGTGTTTAAAGTCATTTCTGTGCCTGAAACGGGTCAAAATTGAAGCTTTTGAGTAAGCAAAACTCTGTAAAAATGGCACTTTTGGTCACTGTGAGGGTTTAAAAAGTGGTTATTCAACATGAGGCACGATCCAATTGACATTTTGAATCATTTTTGGTACAGTCCCAAAAATCAATTTTCGGATGAAAAACGATGACTCCGGACATGTCGAACGTTCCCAAAATGGTCTATAATGATGAAATTTTAACATTTAATCTTTTGACTCTAAATGACTGTTGGATGTGAATTATGACTTTTTCAACTAAAATAAGTGTGTTTAAAGTCATTTCTGTGACTGAAACGGGTCAAAATTGAAGCTTTTGAGTAAGCAAAACTCTGTAAAAATGGCACTTTTGGTCACTGTGAGGGTTTAAAAAGTGGTTATTCAACATGAGGCACGATCCAATTGACATTTTGAATCATTTTTGGTACAGTCCCAAAAATCAATTTTCGGATGAAAAACGATGACTCCGGACATGTCGAACGTTCCCAAAATGTTCTATAATGATGAAATTTTAACATTTAATCTTTTGACTCTAAATGACTGTTGGATGTGAATTATGACTTTTTCAACTAAAATAAGTGTGTTTAATGTCATTTCTGTGCCTGAAACGGGTCAAAATTGAAGCTTTTGAGTAAGCAAAACTCAGTAAAAATGGCACTTTTGGTCACTGTGAGGGTTTAAAAAGTGGTTATTCAACATGAGGCACGATCCAATTGACATTTTGAATCATTTTTGGTACAGTCCCAAAAATCAATTTTCGGATGAAAAACGATGACTCCGGACATGTCGAATGTTCCCAAAATGGTCTATAATGATGAAATTTTAACATTTAATCTTTTGACTCTAAATGACTGTTGGATGTGAATTATGACTTTTTCAACTAAAATAAGTGTGTTTAAAGTCATTTCTGTGCCTGAAACGGGTCAAAATTGAAGCTTTTGAGTAAGCAAAACTCTGTAAAAATGGCACTTTTGGTCACTGTGAGGATTTAAAAAGTGGTTATTCAACATGAGGCACGATCCAATTGACATTTTGAATCATTTTTGGTACAGTCCCAAAAATCAATTTTCGGATGAAAAACGATGACTCCGGACATGTCGAACGTTCCCAAAATGGTCTATAATGATGAAATTTTAACATTTAATCTTTTGACTCTAAATGACTGTTGGATGTGAATTATGACTTTTTCAACTAAAATAAGTGTGTTTAAAGTAATTTCTGTGCCTGAAACGGGTCAAAATTGAAGCTTTTGAGTAAGCAAAACTCTGTAAAAATGGCACTTTTGGTCACTGTGAGGGTTTAAAAAGTGGTTATTCAACATGAGGCACGATCCAATTGACATTTTGAATCATTTTTGGTACAGTCCCAAAAATCAATTTTCGGATGAAAAACGATGACTCCGGACATGTCGAACGTTCCCAAAATGGTCTATAATGATGAAATTTTAACATTTAATCTTTTGACTCTAAATGACTGTTGGATGTGAATTATGACATTTTCAACTAAAATAAGTGTGTTTAAAGTCATTTCTGTGACTGAAACGGGTCAAAATTGAAGCTTTTGAGTAAGCAAAACTCTGTAAAAATGGCCATTTTGGTCACTGTGAGGGTTTAAAAAGTGGTTATTCAACATGAGGCACGATCCAATTGACATTTTGAATCATTTTTGGTACAGTCCAAAAAATCAATTTTCGGATGAAAAACTATGACTCCGGACATGTCGAACGTTCCCAAAATGGTCTATAATGATGAAATTTTAACATTTAATCTTTTGACTCTAAATGACTGTTGGATGTGAATGATGACTTTTTCAACTAAAATAAGTGTGTTTAAAGTCATTTCTGTGCCTGAAACGGGTCAAAATTGAAGCTTTTGAGTAAGCAAAACTCTGTAAAAATGGCACTTTTGGTCACTGTGAGGGTTTAAAAAGTGGTTATTCAACATGAGGCACGATCCAATTGACATTTTGAATCATTTTTGGTACAGTCCCAAAAATCAATTTTCGGATGAAAAACGATGACTCCGGACATGTCGAACGTTCCCAAAATGGTCTATAATGATGAAATTTTAACATTTAATCTTTTGACTCTAAATGACTGTTGGATGTGAATTATGACTTTTTCAACTAAAATAAGTGTGTTTAAAGTCATTTCTGTGACTGAAACGGGTCAAAATTGAAGCTTTTGAGTAAGCAAAACTCTGTAAAAATGGCACTTTTGGTCACTGTGAGGGTTTAAAAAGTGGTTATTCAACATGAGGCACGATCCAATTGACATTTTGAATCATTTTTGGTACAGTCCCAAAAATCAATTTTCGGATGAAAAACGATGACTCCGGACATGTCGAACGTTCCCAAAATGGTCTATAATGATGAAATTTTAACATTTAATCTTTTGACTCTAAATGACTGTTGGATGTGAATTATGACTTTTTCAACTAAAATAAGTGTGTTTAATGTCATTTCTGTGCCTGAAACGGGTCAAAATTGAAGCTTTTGAGTAAGCAAAACTCTGTAAAAATGGCACTTTTGGTCACTGTGAGGGTTTAAAAAGTGGTTATTCAACATGAGGCACGATCCAATTGACATTTTGAATCATTTTTGGTACAGTCCCAAAAATCAATTTTCGGATGAAAAACGATGACTCCGGACATGTCGAACGTTCCCAAAATGGTCTATAATGATGAAATTTTAACATTTAATCTTTTGACTCCAAATGACTGTTGGATGTGCATTATGACTTTTTCAACTAAAATAAGTGTGTTTAAAGTCATTTCTGTGCCTGAAACGGGTCAAAATTGAAGCTTTTGAGTAAGCAAAACTCTGTAAAAATGGCACTTTTGGTCACTGTGAGGATTTAAAAAGTGGTTATTCAACATGAGGCACGATCCAATTGACATTTTGAATCATTTTTGGTACAGTCCCAAAAATCAATTTTCGGATGAAAAACGATGACTCCGGACATGTCGAACGTTCCCAAAATGGTCTATAATGATGAAATTTTAACATTTAATCTTTTGACTCTAAATGACTGTTGGATGTGAATTATGACTTTTTCAACTAAAATAAGTGTGTTTAAAGTAATTTCTGTGCCTGAAACGGGTCAAAATTGAAGCTTTTGAGTAAGCAAAACTCTGTAAAAATGGCACTTTTGGTCACTGTGAGGGTTTAAAAAGTGGTTATTCAACATGAGGCACGATCCAATTGACATTTTGAATCATTTTTGGTACAGTCCCAAAAATCAATTTTCGGATGAAAAACGATGACTCCGGACATGTCGAACGTTCCCAAAATGGTCTATAATGATGAAATTTTAACATTTAATCTTTTGACTCTAAATGACTGTTGGATGTGAATTATGACATTTTCAACTAAAATAAGTGTGTTTAAAGTCATTTCTGTGACTGAAACGGGTCAAAATTGAAGCTTTTGAGTAAGCAAAACTCTGTAAAAATGGCCATTTTGGTCACTGTGAGGGTTTAAAAAGTGGTTATTCAACATGAGGCACGATCCAATTGATATTTTGAATCATTTTTGGTACAGTCCCAAAAATCAATTTTCGGATGACAAACGATGACTCCGGACATGTCGAACGTTCCCAAAATGGTTTATAATGATGAAATTTTAACATTTAATCTTTTGACTCTAAATGACTGTTGGATGTGAATTATGACTTTTTCAACTAAAATAAGTGTGTTTAAAGTCATTTCTGTGCCTGAAACGGGTCAAAATTGAAGCTTTTGAGTAAGCAAAACTCTGTAAAATTGGCACTTTTGGTCACTGTGAGGGTTTAAAAAGTGGTTATTCAACATGAGGCACGATCCAATTGACATTTTGAATCATTTTTGGTACAGTCCCAAAAATCAATTTTCGGATGAAAAACGATGACTCCGGACATGTCGAACGTTCCCAAAATGGTCTATAATGATGAAATTTTAAGATTTAATCTTTTGACTCTAAATGACTGTTGGATGTGCATTATGACTTTTTCAACTAAAATAAGTGTGTTTAAAGTCATTTCTGTGCCTGAAACGGGTCAAAATTGAAGCTTTTGAGTAAGCAAAACTCTGTAAAAATGGCAATTTTGGTCACTGTGAGGGTTTAAAAAGTGGTTATTCAACATGAGGCACGATCCAATTGACATTTTGAATCATTTTTGGTACAGTCCAAAAAATTAATTTTCGGATGAAAAACGATGACTCCGGACATGTCGAACGTTCCCAAAATGGTCTATAATGATGAAATTTTAACATTTAATCTTTTGACTCTAAATGACTGTTGGATGTGAATGATGACTTTTTCAACTAAAATAAGTGTGTTTAAAGTCATTTCTGTGCCTGAAACGGGTCAAAATTGAAGCTTTTGAGTAAGCAAAACTCTGTAAAAATGGCACTTTTGGTCACTGTGAGGGTTTAAAAAGTGGTTATTCAACATGAGGCACGATCCAATTGACATTTTGAATCATTTTTGGTACAGTCCCAAAAATCAATTTTCGGATGAAAAACGATGACTCCGGACATGTCGAACATTCCCAAAATGGTCTATAATGATGAAATGTTAACATTTAATCTTTTGACTCCAAATGACTGTTGGATGTGCATTATGACTTTTTCAACTAAAATAAGTGTGTTTAAAGTCATTTCTGTGACTGAAACGGGTCAAAATTGAAGCTTTTGAGTAAGCAAAACTCTGTAAAAATGGCCATTTTGGTCACTGTGAGGGTTTAAAAAGTGGTTATTCAACATGAGGCACGATCCAATTGACATTTTGAATCATTTTTGGTACAGTCCCAAAAATCAATTTTCGGATGAAAAACGATGACTCCGGACATGTCGAACGTTCCCAAAATGGTCTATAATGATGAAATTTTAACATTTAATCTTTTGACTCTAAATGACTGTTGGATGTGAATTATGACTTTTTCAACTAAAATAAGTGTGTTTAAAGTCATTTCTGTGACTGAAACGGGTCAAAATTGAAGCTTTTGAGTAAGCAAAACTCTGTAAAAATGGCACTTTTGGTCACTGTGAGGGTTTAAAAAGTGGTTATTCAACATGAGGCACGATCCAATTGAAATTTTGAATCATTTTTGGTACAGTCCCAAAAATCAATTTTCGGATGAAAAACGATGACTCCGGACATGTCGAACGTTCCCAAAATGGTCTATAATGATGAAATTTTAAGATTTAATCTTTTGACTCTAAATGACTGTTGGATGTGCATTATGACTTTTTCAACTAAAATAAGTGTGTTTAAAGTCATTTCTGTGCCTGAAACGGGTCAAAATTGAAGCTTTTGAGTAAGCAAAACTCTGTAAAAATGGCAATTTTGGTCACTGTGAGGGTTTAAAAAGTGGTTATTCAACATGAGGCACGATCCAATTGACATTTTGAATCATTTTTGGTACAGTCCAAAAAATTAATTTTCGGATGAAAAACGATGACTCCGGACATGTCGAACGTTCCCAAAATGGTCTATAATGATGAAATTTTAACATTTAATCTTTTGACTCTAAATGACTGTTGGATGTGAATGATAACTTTTTCAACTAAAATAAGTGTGTTTAAAGTCATTTCTGTGCCTGAAACGGGTCAAAATTGAAGCTTTTGAGTAAGCAAAACTCTGTAAAAATGGCACTTTTGGTCACTGTGAGGGTTTAAAAAGTGGTTATTCAACATGAGGCACGATCCAATTGACATTTTGAATCATTTTTGGTACAGTCCCAAAAATCAATTTTCGGATGAAAAACGATGACTCCGGACATGTCGAACGTTCCCAAAATGGTCTATAATGATGAAATTTTAACATTTAATCTTTTGACTCTAAATGACTGTTGGATGTGAATTATGACTTTTTCAACTAAAATAAGTGTGTTTAAAGTCATTTCTGTGACTGAAACGGGTCAAAATTGAAGCTTTTGAGTAAGCAAAACTCTGTAAAAATGGCACTTTTGGTCACTGTGAGGGTTTAAAAAGTGGTTATTCAACATGAGGCACGATCCAATTGACATTTTGAATCATTTTTGGTACAGTCCCAAAAATCAATTTTCGGATGAAAAACGATGACTCCGGACATGTCGAACGTTCCCAAAATGGTCTATAATGATGAAATTTTAACATTTAATCTTTTGACTCTAAATGACTGTTGGATGTGAATTATGACTTTTTCAACTAAAATAAGTGTGTTTAATGTCATTTCTGTGCCTGAAACGGGTCAAAATTGAAGCTTTTGAGTAAGCAAAACTCTGTAAAAATGGCACTTTTGGTCACTGTGAGGGTTTAAAAAGTGGTTATTCAACATGAGGCACGATCCAATTGACATTTTGAATCATTTTTGGTACAGTCCCAAAAATCAATTTTCGGATGAAAAACGATGACTCCGGACATGTCGAACATTCCCAAAATGGTCTATAATGATGAAATTTTAACATTTAATCTTTTGACTCCAAATGACTGTTGGATGTGCATTATGACTTTTTCAACTAAAATAAGTGTGTTTAAAGTCATTTCTGTGCCTGAAACGGGTCAAAATTGAAGCTTTTGAGTAAGCAAAACTCTGTAAAAATGGCACTTTTGGTCACTGTGAGGATTTAAAAAGTGGTTATTCAACATGAGGCACGATCCAATTGACATTTTGAATCATTTTTGGTACAGTCCAAAAAATCAATTTTCGGATGAAAAACGATGACTCCGGACATGTCGAACGTTCCCAAAATGGTCTATAATGATGAAATTTTAACATTTAATCTTTTGACTCTAAATGACTGTTGGATGTGAATTATGACTTTTTCAACTAAAATAAGTGTGTTTAAAGTAATTTCTGTGCCTGAAACGGGTCAAAATTGAAGCTTTTGAGTAAGCAAAACTCTGTAAAAATGGCACTTTTGGTCACTGTGAGGGTTTAAAAAGTGGTTATTCAACATGAGGCACGATCCAATTGACATTTTGAATCATTTTTGGTACAGTCCCAAAAATCAATTTTCGGATGAAAAACGATGACTCCGGACATGTCGAACGTTCCCAAAATGGTCTATAATGATGAAATTTTAAGATTTAATCTTTTGACTCTAAATGACTGTTGGATGTGCATTATGACTTTTTCAACTAAAATAAGTGTGTTTAAAGTCATTTCTGTGCCTGAAACGGGTCAAAATTGAAGCTTTTGAGTAAGCAAAACTCTGTAAAAATGGCAATTTTGGTCACTGTGAGGGTTTAAAAAGTGGTTATTCAACATGAGGCACGATCCAATTGACATTTTGAATCATTTTTGGTACAGTCCAAAAAATTAATTTTCGGATGAAAAACGATGACTCCGGACATGTCGAACGTTCCCAAAATGGTCTATAATGATGAAATTTTAACATTTAATCTTTTGACTCTAAATGACTGTTGGATGTGAATGATGACTTTTTCAACTAAAATAAGTGTGTTTAAAGTCATTTCTGTGCCTGAAACGGGTCAAAATTGAAGCTTTTGAGTAAGCAAAACTCTGTAAAAATGGCACTTTTGGTCACTGTGAGGGTTTAAAAAGTGGTTATTCAACATGAGGCACGATCCAATTGACATTTTGAATCATTTTTGGTACAGTCCCAAAAATCAATTTTCGGATGAAAAACGATGACTCCGGACATGTCGAACGTTCCCAAAATGGTCTATAATGATGAAATTTTAACATTTAATCTTTTGACTCTAAATGACTGTTGGATGTGAATTATGACTTTTTCAACTAAAATAAGTGTGTTTAAAGTCATTTCTGTGACTGAAACGGGTCAAAATTGAAGCTTTTGAGTAAGCAAAACTCTGTAAAAATGGCACTTTTGGTCACTGTGAGGGTTTAAAAAGTGGTTATTCAACATGAGGCACGATCCAATTGACATTTTGAATCATTTTTGGTACAGTCCCAAAAATCAATTTTCGGATGAAAAACGATGACTCCGGACATGTCGAACGTTCCCAAAATGGTCTATAATGATGAAATTTTAACATTTAATCTTTTGACTCTAAATGACTGTTGGATGTGAATTATGACTTTTTCAACTAAAATAAGTGTGTTTAATGTCATTTCTGTGCCTGAAACGGGTCAAAATTGAAGCTTTTGAGTAAGCAAAACTCTGTAAAAATGGCACTTTTGGTCACTGTGAGGGTTTAAAAAGTGGTTATTCAACATGAGGCACGATCCAATTGACATTTTGAATCATTTTTGGTACAGTCCCAAAAATCAATTTTCGGATGAAAAACGATGACTCCGGACATGTCGAACATTCCCAAAATGGTCTATAATGATGAAATTTTAACATTTAATCTTTTGACTCCAAATGACTGTTGGATGTGCATTATGACTTTTTCAACTAAAATAAGTGTGTTTAAAGTCATTTCTGTGCCTGAAACGGGTCAAAATTGAAGCTTTTGAGTAAGCAAAACTCTGTAAAAATGGCACTTTTGGTCACTGTGAGGATTTAAAAAGTGGTTATTCAACATGAGGCACGATCCAATTGACATTTTGAATCATTTTTGGTACAGTCCAAAAAATCAATTTTCGGATGAAAAACGATGACTCCGGACATGTCGAACGTTCCCAAAATGGTCTATAATGATGAAATTTTAACATTTAATCTTTTGACTCTAAATGACTGTTGGATGTGAATTATGACTTTTTCAACTAAAATAAGTGTGTTTAAAGTAATTTCTGTGCCTGAAACGGGTCAAAATTGAAGCTTTTGAGTAAGCAAAACTCTGTAAAAATGGCACTTTTGGTCACTGTGAGGGTTTAAAAAGTGGTTATTCAACATGAGGCACGATCCAATTGACATTTTGAATCATTTTTGGTACAGTCCCAAAAATCAATTTTCGGATGAAAAACGATGACTCCGGACATGTCGAACGTTCCCAAAATGGTCTATAATGATGAAATTTTAACATTTAATCTTTTGACTCTAAATGACTGTTGGATGTGAATTATGACATTTTCAACTAAAATAAGTGTGTTTAAAGTCATTTCTGTGACTGAAACGGGTCAAAATTGAAGCTTTTGAGTAAGCAAAACTCTGTAAAAATGGCCATTTTGGTCACTGTGAGGGTTTAAAAAGTGGTTATTCAACATGAGGCACGATCCAATTGATATTTTGAATCATTTTTGGTACAGTCCCAAAAATCAATTTTCGGATGACAAACGATGACTCCGGACATGTCGAACGTTCCCAAAATGGTTTATAATGATGAAATTTTAACATTTAATCTTTTGACTCTAAATGACTGTTGGATGTGAATTATGACTTTTTCAACTAAAATAAGTGTGTTTAAAGTCATTTCTGTGCCTGAAACGGGTCAAAATTGAAGCTTTTGAGTAAGCAAAACTCTGTAAAATTGGCACTTTTGGTCACTGTGAGGGTTTAAAAAGTGGTTATTCAACATGAGGCACGATCCAATTGACATTTTGAATCATTTTTGGTACAGTCCCAAAAATCAATTTTCGGATGAAAAACGATGACTCCGGACATGTCGAACGTTCCCAAAATGGTCTATAATGATGAAATTTTAAGATTTAATCTTTTGACTCTAAATGACTGTTGGATGTGCATTATGACTTTTTCAACTAAAATAAGTGTGTTTAAAGTCATTTCTGTGCCTGAAACGGGTCAAAATTGAAGCTTTTGAGTAAGCAAAACTCTGTAAAAATGGCAATTTTGGTCACTGTGAGGGTTTAAAAAGTGGTTATTCAACATGAGGCACGATCCAATTGACATTTTGAATCATTTTTGGTACAGTCCAAAAAATTAATTTTCGGATGAAAAACGATGACTCCGGACATGTCGAACGTTCCCAAAATGGTCTATAATGATGAAATTTTAACATTTAATCTTTTGACTCTAAATGACTGTTGGATGTGAATGATGACTTTTTCAACTAAAATAAGTGTGTTTAAAGTCATTTCTGTGCCTGAAACGGGTCAAAATTGAAGCTTTTGAGTAAGCAAAACTCTGTAAAAATGGCACTTTTGGTCACTGTGAGGGTTTAAAAAGTGGTTATTCAACATGAGGCACGATCCAATTGACATTTTGAATCATTTTTGGTACAGTCCCAAAAATCAATTTTCGGATGAAAAACGATGACTCCGGACATGTCGAACGTTCCCAAAATGGTCTATAATGATGAAATGTTAACATTTAATCTTTTGACTCTAAATGACTGTTGGATGTGAATTATGACTTTTTCAACTAAAATAAGTGTGTTTAAAGTCATTTCTGTGACTGAAACGGGTCAAAATTGAAGCTTTTGAGTAAGCAAAACTCTGTAAAAATGGCCATTTTGGTCACTGTGAGGGTTTAAAAAGTGGTTATTCAACATGAGGCACGATCCAATTGACATTTTGAATCATTTTTGGTACAGTCCCAAAAATCAATTTTCGGATGAAAAACGATGACTCCGGACATGTCGAACGTTCCCAAAATGGTCTATAATGATGAAATTTTAACATTTAATCTTTTGACTCTAAATGACTGTTGGATGTGAATTATGACTTTTTCAACTAAAATAAGTGTGTTTAAAGTCATTTCTGTGACTGAAACGGGTCAAAATTGAAGCTTTTGAGTAAGCAAAACTCTGTAAAAATGGCACTTTTGGTCACTGTGAGGGTTTAAAAAGTGGTTATTCAACATGAGGCACGATCCAATTGAAATTTTGAATCATTTTTGGTACAGTCCCAAAAATCAATTTTCGGATGAAAAACGATGACTCCGGACATGTCGAACGTTCCCAAAATGGTCTATAATGATGAAATTTTAAGATTTAATCTTTTGACTCTAAATGACTGTTGGATGTGCATTATGACTTTTTCAACTAAAATAAGTGTGTTTAAAGTCATTTCTGTGCCTGAAACGGGTCAAAATTGAAGCTTTTGAGTAAGCAAAACTCTGTAAAAATGGCAATTTTGGTCACTGTGAGGGTTTAAAAAGTGGTTATTCAACATGAGGCACGATCCAATTGACATTTTGAATCATTTTTGGTACAGTCCAAAAAATTAATTTTCGGATGAAAAACGATGACTCCGGACATGTCGAACGTTCCCAAAATGGTCTATAATGATGAAATTTTAACATTTAATCTTTTGACTCTAAATGACTGTTGGATGTGAATGATGACTTTTTCAACTAAAATAAGTGTGTTTAAAGTCATTTCTGTGCCTGAAACGGGTCAAAATTGAAGCTTTTGAGTAAGCAAAACTCTGTAAAAATGGCACTTTTGGTCACTGTGAGGGTTTAAAAAGTGGTTATTCAACATGAGGCACGATCCAATTGACATTTTGAATCATTTTTGGTACAGTCCCAAAAATCAATTTTCGGATGAAAAACGATGACTCCGGACATGTCGAACGTTCCCAAAATGGTCTATAATGATGAAATTTTAACATTTAATCTTTTGACTCTAAATGACTGTTGGATGTGAATTATGACTTTTTCAACTAAAATAAGTGTGTTTAAAGTCATTTCTGTGACTGAAACGGGTCAAAATTGAAGCTTTTGAGTAAGCAAAACTCTGTAAAAATGGCACTTTTGGTCACTGTGAGGGTTTAAAAAGTGGTTATTCAACATGAGGCACGATCCAATTGACATTTTGAATCATTTTTGGTACAGTCCCAAAAATCAATTTTCGGATGAAAAACGATGACTCCGGACATGTCGAACGTTCCCAAAATGGTCTATAATGATGAAATTTTAACATTTAATCTTTTGACTCTAAATGACTGTTGGATGTGAATTATGACTTTTTCAACTAAAATAAGTGTGTTTAAAGTCATTTCTGTGACTGAAACGGGTCAAAATTGAAGCTTTTGAGTAAGCAAAACTCTGTAAAAATGGCACTTTTGGTCACTGTGAGGGTTTAAAAAGTGGTTATTCAACATGAGGCACGATCCAATTGACATTTTGAATCATTTTTGGTACAGTCCCAAAAATCAATTTTCGGATGAAAAACGATGACTCCGGACATGTCGAACGTTCCCAAAATGGTCTATAATGATGAAATTTTAACATTTAATCTTTTGACTCTAAATGACTGTTGGATGTGAATTATGACTTTTTCAACTAAAATAAGTGTGTTTAATGTCATTTCTGTGCCTGAAACGGGTCAAAATTGAAGCTTTTGAGTAAGCAAAACTCTGTAAAAATGGCACTTTTGGTCACTGTGAGGGTTTAAAAAGTGGTTATTCAACATGAGGCACGATCCAATTGACATTTTGAATCATTTTTGGTACAGTCCCAAAAATCAATTTTCGGATGAAAAACGATGACTCCGGACATGTCGAACATTCCCAAAATGGTCTATAATGATGAAATTTTAACATTTAATCTTTTGACTCCAAATGACTGTTGGATGTGCATTATGACTTTTTCAACTAAAATAAGTGTGTTTAAAGTCATTTCTGTGCCTGAAACGGGTCAAAATTGAAGCTTTTGAGTAAGCAAAACTCTGTAAAAATGGCACTTTTGGTCACTGTGAGGATTTAAAAAGTGGTTATTCAACATGAGGCACGATCCAATTGACATTTTGAATCATTTTTGGTACAGTCCAAAAAATCAATTTTCGGATGAAAAACGATGACTCCGGACATGTCGAACGTTCCCAAAATGGTCTATAATGATGAAATTTTAACATTTAATCTTTTGACTCTAAATGACTGTTGGATGTGAATTATGACTTTTTCAACTAAAATAAGTGTGTTTAAAGTAATTTCTGTGCCTGAAACGGGTCAAAATTGAAGCTTTTGAGTAAGCAAAACTCTGTAAAAATGGCACTTTTGGTCACTGTGAGGGTTTAAAAAGTGGTTATTCAACATGAGGCACGATCCAATTGACATTTTGAATCATTTTTGGTACAGTCCCAAAAATCAATTTTCGGATGAAAAACGATGACTCCGGACATGTCGAACGTTCCCAAAATGGTCTATAATGATGAAATTTTAAGATTTAATCTTTTGACTCTAAATGACTGTTGGATGTGCATTATGACTTTTTCAACTAAAATAAGTGTGTTTAAAGTCATTTCTGTGCCTGAAACGGGTCAAAATTGAAGCTTTTGAGTAAGCAAAACTCTGTAAAAATGGCAATTTTGGTCACTGTGAGGGTTTAAAAAGTGGTTATTCAACATGAGGCACGATCCAATTGACATTTTGAATCATTTTTGGTACAGTCCAAAAAATTAATTTTCGGATGAAAAACGATGACTCCGGACATGTCGAACGTTCCCAAAATGGTCTATAATGATGAAATTTTAACATTTAATCTTTTGACTCTAAATGACTGTTGGATGTGAATGATGACTTTTTCAACTAAAATAAGTGTGTTTAAAGTCATTTCTGTGCCTGAAACGGGTCAAAATTGAAGCTTTTGAGTAAGCAAAACTCTGTAAAAATGGCACTTTTGGTCACTGTGAGGGTTTAAAAAGTGGTTATTCAACATGAGGCACGATCCAATTGACATTTTGAATCATTTTTGGTACAGTCCCAAAAATCAATTTTCGGATGAAAAACGATGACTCCGGACATGTCGAACGTTCCCAAAATGGTCTATAATGATGAAATTTTAACATTTAATCTTTTGACTCTAAATGACTGTTGGATGTGAATTATGACTTTTTCAACTAAAATAAGTGTGTTTAAAGTCATTTCTGTGACTGAAACGGGTCAAAATTGAAGCTTTTGAGTAAGCAAAACTCTGTAAAAATGGCACTTTTGGTCACTGTGAGGGTTTAAAAAGTGGTTATTCAACATGAGGCACGATCCAATTGACATTTTGAATCATTTTTGGTACAGTCCCAAAAATCAATTTTCGGATGAAAAACGATGACTCCGGACATGTCGAACGTTCCCAAAATGGTCTATAATGATGAAATTTTAACATTTAATCTTTTGACTCTAAATGACTGTTGGATGTGAATTATGACTTTTTCAACTAAAATAAGTGTGTTTAATGTCATTTCTGTGCCTGAAACGGGTCAAAATTGAAGCTTTTGAGTAAGCAAAACTCTGTAAAAATGGCACTTTTGGTCACTGTGAGGGTTTAAAAAGTGGTTATTCAACATGAGGCACGATCCAATTGACATTTTGAATCATTTTTGGTACAGTCCGAAAAATCAATTTTCGGATGAAAAACGATGACTCCGGACATGTCGAACATTCCCAAAATGGTCTATAATGATGAAATTTTAACATTTAATCTTTTGACTCCAAATGACTGTTGGATGTGCATTATGACTTTTTCAACTAAAATAAGTGTGTTTAAAGTCATTTCTGTGCCTGAAACGGGTCAAAATTGAAGCTTTTGAGTAAGCAAAACTCTGTAAAAATGGCACTTTTGGTCACTGTGAGGATTTAAAAAGTGGTTATTCAACATGAGGCACGATCCAATTGACATTTTGAATCATTTTTGGTACAGTCCAAAAAATCAATTTTCGGATGAAAAACGATGACTCCGGACATGTCGAACGTTCCCAAAATGGTCTATAATGATGAAATTTTAACATTTAATCTTTTGACTCTAAATGACTGTTGGATGTGAATTATGACTTTTTCAACTAAAATAAGTGTGTTTAAAGTAATTTCTGTGCCTGAAACGGGTCAAAATTGAAGCTTTTGAGTAAGCAAAACTCTGTAAAAATGGCACTTTTGGTCACTGTGAGGGTTTAAAAAGTGGTTATTCAACATGAGGCACGATCCAATTGACATTTTGAATCATTTTTGGTACAGTCCCAAAAATCAATTTTCGGATGAAAAACGATGACTCCGGACATGTCGAACGTTCCCAAAATGGTTTATAATGATGAAATTTTAACATTTAATCTTTTGACTCTAAATGACTGTTGGATGTGAATTATGACTTTTTCAACTAAAATAAGTGTGTTTAAAGTCATTTCTGTGCCTGAAACGGGTCAAAATTGAAGCTTTTGAGTAAGCAAAACTCTGTAAAATTGGCACTTTTGGTCACTGTGAGGGTTTAAAAAGTGGTTATTCAACATGAGGCACGATCCAATTGACATTTTGAATCATTTTTGGTACAGTCCCAAAAATCAATTTTCGGATGAAAAACGATGACTCCGGACATGTCGAACGTTCCCAAAATGGTCTATAATGATGAAATTTTAAGATTTAATCTTTTGACTCTAAATGACTGTTGGATGTGCATTATGACTTTTTCAACTAAAATAAGTGTGTTTAAAGTCATTTCTGTGCCTGAAACGGGTCAAAATTGAAGCTTTTGAGTAAGCAAAACTCTGTAAAAATGGCAATTTTGGTCACTGTGAGGGTTTAAAAAGTGGTTATTCAACATGAGGCACGATCCAATTGACATTTTGAATCATTTTTGGTACAGTCCAAAAAATTAATTTTCGGATGAAAAACGATGACTCCGGACATGTCGAACGTTCCCAAAATGGTCTATAATGATGAAATTTTAACATTTAATCTTTTGACTCTAAATGACTGTTGGATGTGAATGATGACTTTTTCAACTAAAATAAGTGTGTTTAAAGTCATTTCTGTGCCTGAAACGGGTCAAAATTGAAGCTTTTGAGTAAGCAAAACTCTGTAAAAATGGCACTTTTGGTCACTGTGAGGGTTTAAAAAGTGGTTATTCAACATGAGGCACGATCCAATTGACATTTTGAATCATTTTTGGTACAGTCCCAAAAATCAATTTTCGGATGAAAAACGATGACTCCGGACATGTCGAACGTTCCCAAAATGGTCTATAATGATGAAATGTTAACATTTAATCTTTTGACTCTAAATGACTGTTGGATGTGAATTATGACTTTTTCAACTAAAATAAGTGTGTTTAAAGTCATTTCTGTGACTGAAACGGGTCAAAATTGAAGCTTTTGAGTAAGCAAAACTCTGTAAAAATGGCCATTTTGGTCACTGTGAGGGTTTAAAAAGTGGTTATTCAACATGAGGCACGATCCAATTGACATTTTGAATCATTTTTGGTACAGTCCCAAAAATCAATTTTCGGATGAAAAACGATGACTCCGGACATGTCGAACGTTCCCAAAATGGTCTATAATGATGAAATTTTAACATTTAATCTTTTGACTCTAAATGACTGTTGGATGTGAATTATGACTTTTTCAACTAAAATAAGTGTGTTTAAAGTCATTTCTGTGACTGAAACGGGTCAAAATTGAAGCTTTTGAGTAAGCAAAACTCTGTAAAAATGGCACTTTTGGTCACTGTGAGGGTTTAAAAAGTGGTTATTCAACATGAGGCACGATCCAATTGAAATTTTGAATCATTTTTGGTACAGTCCCAAAAATCAATTTTCGGATGAAAAACGATGACTCCGGACATGTCGAACGTTCCCAAAATGGTCTATAATGATGAAATTTTAAGATTTAATCTTTTGACTCTAAATGACTGTTGGATGTGCATTATGACTTTTTCAACTAAAATAAGTGTGTTTAAAGTCATTTCTGTGCCTGAAACGGGTCAAAATTGAAGCTTTTGAGTAAGCAAAACTCTGTAAAAATGGCAATTTTGGTCACTGTGAGGGTTTAAAAAGTGGTTATTCAACATGAGGCACGATCCAATTGACATTTTGAATCATTTTTGGTACAGTCCAAAAAATTAATTTTCGGATGAAAAACGATGACTCCGGACATGTCGAACGTTCCCAAAATGGTCTATAATGATGAAATTTTAACATTTAATCTTTTGACTCTAAATGACTGTTGGATGTGAATGATGACTTTTTCAACTAAAATAAGTGTGTTTAAAGTCATTTCTGTGCCTGAAACGGGTCAAAATTGAAGCTTTTGAGTAAGCAAAACTCTGTAAAAATGGCACTTTTGGTCACTGTGAGGGTTTAAAAAGTGGTTATTCAACATGAGGCACGATCCAATTGACATTTTGAATCATTTTTGGTACAGTCCCAAAAATCAATTTTCGGATGAAAAACGATGACTCCGGACATGTCGAACGTTCCCAAAATGGTCTATAATGATGAAATTTTAACATTTAATCTTTTGACTCTAAATGACTGTTGGATGTGAATTATGACTTTTTCAACTAAAATAAGTGTGTTTAAAGTCATTTCTGTGACTGAAACGGGTCAAAATTGAAGCTTTTGAGTAAGCAAAACTCTGTAAAAATGGCACTTTTGGTCACTGTGAGGGTTTAAAAAGTGGTTATTCAACATGAGGCACGATCCAATTGACATTTTGAATCATTTTTGGTACAGTCCCAAAAATCAATTTTCGGATGAAAAACGATGACTCCGGACATGTCGAACGTTCCCAAAATGGTCTATAATGATGAAATTTTAACATTTAATCTTTTGACTCTAAATGACTGTTGGATGTGAATTATGACTTTTTCAACTAAAATAAGTGTGTTTAATGTCATTTCTGTGCCTGAAACGGGTCAAAATTGAAGCTTTTGAGTAAGCAAAACTCTGTAAAAATGGCACTTTTGGTCACTGTGAGGGTTTAAAAAGTGGTTATTCAACATGAGGCACGATCCAATTGACATTTTGAATCATTTTTGGTACAGTCCCAAAAATCAATTTTCGGATGAAAAACGATGACTCCGGACATGTCGAACGTTCCCAAAATGGTCTATAATGATGAAATGTTAACATTTAATCTTTTGACTCTAAATGACTGTTGGATGTGAATTATGACTTTTTCAACTAAAATAAGTGTGTTTAAAGTCATTTCTGTGACTGAAACGGGTCAAAATTGAAGCTTTTGAGTAAGCAAAACTCTGTAAAAATGGCCATTTTGGTCACTGTGAGGGTTTAAAAAGTGGTTATTCAACATGAGGCACGATCCAATTGACATTTTGAATCATTTTTGGTACAGTCCCAAAAATCAATTTTCGGATGAAAAACGATGACTCCGGACATGTCGAACGTTCCCAAAATGGTTTATAATGATGAAATTTTAACATTTAATCTTTTGACTCTAAATGACTGTTGGATGTGAATTATGACTTTTTCAACTAAAATAAGTGTGTTTAAAGTCATTTCTGTGCCTGAAACGGGTCAAAATTGAAGCTTTTGAGTAAGCAAAACTCTGTAAAAATGGCACTTTTGGTCACTGTGAGGGTTTAAAAAGTGGTTATTCAACATGAGGCACGATCCAATTGACATTTTGAATCATTTTTGGTACAGTCCCAAAAATCAATTTTCGGATGAAAAACGATGACTCCGGACATGTCGAACGTTCCCAAAATGGTCTATAATGATGAAATTTTAACATTTAATCTTTTGACTCTAAATGACTGTTGGATGTGAATTATGACTTTTTCAACTAAAATAAGTGTGTTTAAAGTCATTTCTGTGACTGAAACGGGTCAAAATTGAAGCTTTTGAGTAAGCAAAACTCTGTAAAAATGGCACTTTTGGTCACTGTGAGGGTTTAAAAAGTTGTTATTCAACATGAGGCACGATCCAATTGACATTTTGAATCATTTTTGGTACAGTCCCAAAAATCAATTTTCGGATGAAAAACGATGACTCCGGACATGTCGAACGTTCCCAAAATGTTCTATAATGATGAAATTTTAACATTTAATCTTTTGACTCTAAATGACTGTTGGATGTGAATTATGACTTTTTCAACTAAAATAAGTGTGTTTAATGTCATTTCTGTGCCTGAAACGGGTCAAAATTGAAGCTTTTGAGTAAGCAAAACTCAGTAAAAATGGCACTTTTGGTCACTGTGAGGGTTTAAAAAGTGGTTATTCAACATGAGGCACGATCCAATTGACATTTTGAATCATTTTTGGTACAGTCCCAAAAATCAATTTTCGGATGAAAAACGATGACTCCGGACATGTCGAATGTTCCCAAAATGGTCTATAATGATGAAATTTTAACATTTAATCTTTTGACTCCAAATGACTGTTGGATGTGCATTATGACTTTTTCAACTAAAATAAGTGTGTTTAAAGTCATTTCTGTGCCTGAAACGGGTCAAAATTGAAGCTTTTGAGTAAGCAAAACTCTGTAAAAATGGCAATTTTGGTCACTGTGAGGGTTTAAAAAGTTGTTATTCAACACGAGGCACGATCCAATTGACATTTTGAATCATTTTTGGTACAGTCCAAAAAATCAATTTTCGGATGAAAAACGATGACTCCGGACATGTCGAACGTTCCCAAAATGGTCTATAATGATGAAATTTTAACATTTAATCTTTTGACTCTAAATGACTGTTGGATGTGAATTATGACTTTTTCAACTAAAATAAGTGTGTTTAAAGTCATTTCTGTGCCTGAAACGGGTCAAAATTGAAGCTTTTGAGTAAGCAAAACTCTGTAAAAATGGCACTTTTGGTCACTGTGAGGGTTTAAAAAGTGGTTATTCAACATGAGGCACGATCCAATTGACATTTTGAATCATTTTTGGTACAGTCCCAAAAATCAATTTTCGGATGAAAAACGATAACTCCGGACATGTCGAACGTTCCCAAAATGGTCTATAATGATGAAATTTTAACATTTAATCTTTTGACTCTAAATGACTGTTGGATGTGCATTATGACTTTTTCAACTAAAATAAGTGTGTTTAAAGTCATTTCTGTGCCTGAAACGGGTCAAAATTGAAGCTTTTGAGTAAGCAAAACTCTGTAAAAATGGCAATTTTGGTCACTGTGAGGGTTTAAAAAGTGGTTATTCAACATGAGGCACGATCCAATTGACATTTTGAATCATTTTTGGTACAGTCCAAAAAATCAATTTTCGGATGAAAAACGATGACTCCGGACATGTCGAACGTTCCCAAAATGGTCTATAATGATGAAATTTTAACATTTAATCTTTTGACTCTAAATGACTGTTGGATGTGAATTATGACTTTTTCAACTAAAATAAGTGTGTTTAAAGTCATTTCTGTGCCTGAAACGGGTCAAAATTGAAGCTTTTGAGTAAGCAAAACTCTGTAAAAATGGCACTTTTGGTCACTGTGAGGGTTTAAAAAGTTGTTATTCAACATGAGGCACGATCCAATTGACATTTTGAATCATTTTTGGTACAGTCCAAAAAATCAATTTTCGGATGAAAAACGATGACTCCGGACATGTCGAACGTTCCCAAAATGGTCTATAATGATGAAATTTTAACATTTAATCTTTTGACTCTAAATGACTGTTGGATGTGAATTATGACTTTTTCAACTAAAATAAGTGTGTTTAAAGACATTTCTGTGCCTGAAAAGGGTCAAAATTGAAGCTTTTGAGTAAGCAAAACTCTGTAAAAATGGCACTTTTGGTCACTGTGAGGGTTTAAAAAGTGGTTATTCAACATGAGGCACGATCCAATTGACATTTTGAATCATTTTTGGTACAGTCCAAAAAATCAATTTTCGGATGAAAAACGATGACTCCGGACATGTCGAACGTTCCCAAAATGGTCTATAATGATGAAATTTTAACATTTAATCTTTTGACTCTAAATGACTGTTGGATGTGAATTATGACTTTTTCAACTAAAATAAGTGTGTTTAAAGACATTTCTGTGCCTGAAAAGGGTCAAAATTGAAGCTTTTGAGTAAGCAAAACTCTGTAAAAATGGCACTTTTGGTCACTGTGAGGGTTTAAAAAGTGGTTATTCAACATGAGGCACGATCCAATTGACATTTTGAATAATTTTTGGTACAGTCCCAAAAATCAATTTTCGGATGAAAAACGATGACTCCGGACATGTCGAACGTTCCCAAAATGGTCTATAATGATGAAATTTTAACATTTAATCTTTTGACTCTAAATGACTGTTGGATGTGCATTATGACTTTTTCAACTAAAATAAGTGTGTTTAAAGTCATTTCTGTGCCTGAAACGGGTCAAAATTGAAGCTTTTGAGTAAGCAAAACTCTGTAAAAATGGCAATTTTGGTCACTGTGAGGGTTTAAAAAGTGGTTATTCAACATGAGGCACGATCCAATTGACATTTTGAATCATTTTTGGTACAGTCCAAAAAATCAATTTTCGGATGAAAAACGATGACTCCGGACATGTCGAACGTTCCCAAAATGGTCTATAATGATGAAATTTTAACATTTAATCTTTTGACTCTAAATGACTGTTGGATGTGAATTATGACTTTTTCAACTAAAATAAGTGTGTTTAAAGTCATTTCTGTGCCTGAAACGGGTCAAAATTGAAGCTTTTGAGTAAGCAAAACTCTGTAAAAATGGCACTTTTGGTCACTGTGAGGGTTTAAAAAGTGGTTATTCAACATGAGGCACGATCCAATTGACATTTTGAATCATTTTTGGTACAGTCCCAAAAATCAATTTTCGGATGAAAAACGATGACTCCGGACATGTCGAACGTTCCCAAAATGGTCTATAATGATGAAATTTTAACATTTAATCTTTTGACTCTAAATGACTGTTGGATGTGAATTATGACTTTTTCAACTAAAATAAGTGTGTTTAAAGTCATTTCTGTGCCTGAAACGCGTCAAAATTGAAGCTTTTGAGTAAGCAAAACTCTGTAAAAATGGCACTTTTGGTCACTGTGAGGGTTTAAAAAGTGGTTATTCAACACGAGGCACGATCCAATTGACATTTTGAATCATTTTTGGTACAGTCCAAAAAATCAATTTTCGGATGAAAAACGATGACTCCGGACATGTCGAACGTTCCCAAAATGGTCTATAATGATGAAATTTTAACATTTAATCTTTTGACTCTAAATGACTGTTGGATGTGAATTATGACTTTTTCAACTAAAATAAGTGTGTTTAAAGTCATTTCTGTGCCTGAAACGCGTCAAAATTGAAGCTTTTGAGTAAGCAAAACTCTGTAAAAATGGCACTTTTGGTCACTGTGAGGGTTTAAAAAGTGGTTATTCAACATGAGGCACGATCCAATTGACATTTTGAATCATTTTTGGTACAGTCCCAAAAATCAATTTTCGGATGAAAAACGATAACTCCGGACATGTCGAACGTTCCCAAAATGGTCTATAATGATGAAATTTTAACATTTAATCTTTTGACTCTAAATGACTGTTGGATGTGCATTATGACTTTTTCAACTAAAATAAGTGTGTTTAAAGTCATTTCTGTGCCTGAAACGGGTCAAAATTGAAGCTTTTGAGTAAGCAAAACTCTGTAAAAATGGCAATTTTGGACACTGTGAGGGTTTAAAAAGTGGTTATTCAACATGAGGCACGATCCAATTGACATTTTGAATCATTTTTGGTACAGTCCAAAAAATCAATTTTCGGATGAAAAACGATGACTCCGGACATGTCGAACGTTCCCAAAATGGTCTATAATGATGAAATTTTAACATTTAATCTTTTGACTCTAAATGACTGTTGGATGTGAATTATGACTTTTTCAACTAAAATAAGTGTGTTTAAAGTCATTTCTGTGCCTGAAACGGGTCAAAATTGAAGCTTTTGAGTAAGCAAAACTCTGTAAAAATGGCACTTTTGGTCACTGTGAGGGTTTAAAAAGTGGTTATTTAACATGAGGCACGATCCAATTGACATTTTGAATCATTTTTGGTACAGTCCCAAAAATCAATTTTCGGATGAAAAACGATGACTCCGGACATGTCGAACGTTCCCAAAATGGTCTATAATGATGAAATTTTAACATTTAATCTTTTGACTCTAAATGACTGTTGGATGTGAATTATGACTTTTTCAACTAAAATAAGTGTGTTTAAAGTCATTTCTGTGCCTGAAACGGGTCAAAATTGAAGCTTTTGAGTAAGCAAAACTCTGTAAAAATGGCACTTTTGGTCACTGTGAGGGTTTAAAAAAGTGGTTATTCAACATGAGGCACGATCCAATTGACATTTTGAATCATTTTTGGTACAGTCCCAAAAATCAATTTTCGGATGAAAAACGATGACTCCGGACATGTCGAACGTTCCCAAAATGGTCTATAATGATGAAATTTTAACATTTAATCTTTTGACTCTAAATGACTGTTGGATGTGAATTATGACTTTTTCAACTAAAATAAGTGTGTTTAAAGTCATTTCTGTGACTGAAACGGGTCAAAATTGAAGCTTTTGAGTAAGCAAAACTCTGTAAAAATGGCACTTTTGGTCACTGTGAGGGTTTAAAAAGTGGTTATTCAACATGAGGCACGATCCAATTGACATTTTGAATCATTTTTGGTACAGTCCCAAAAATCAATTTTCGGATGAAAAACGATGACTCCGGACATGTCGAACGTTCCCAAAATGGTCTATAATGATGAAATTTTAACATTTAATCTTTTGACTCTAAATGACTGTTGGATGTGAATTATGACTTTTTCAACTAAAATAAGTGTGTTTAATGTCATTTCTGTGCCTGAAACGGGTCAAAATTGAAGCTTTTGAGTAAGCAAAACTCTGTAAAAATGGCACTTTTGGTCACTGTGAGGGTTTAAAAAGTGGTTATTCAACATGAGGCACGATCCAATTGACATTTTGAATCATTTTTGGTACAGTCCCAAAAATCAATTTTCGGATGAAAAACGATGACTCCGGACATGTCGAACATTCCCAAAATGGTCTATAATGATGAAATTTTAACATTTAATCTTTTGACTCCAAATGACTGTTGGATGTGCATTATGACTTTTTCAACTAAAATAAGTGTGTTTAAAGTCATTTCTGTGCCTGAAACGGGTCAAAATTGAAGCTTTTGAGTAAGCAAAACTCTGTAAAAATGGCACTTTTGGTCACTGTGAGGATTTAAAAAGTGGTTATTCAACATGAGGCACGATCCAATTGACATTTTGAATCATTTTTGGTACAGTCCAAAAAATCAATTTTCGGATGAAAAACGATGACTCCGGACATGTCGAACGTTCCCAAAATGGTCTATAATGATGAAATTTTAACATTTAATCTTTTGACTCTAAATGACTGTTGGATGTGAATTATGACTTTTTCAACTAAAATAAGTGTGTTTAAAGTAATTTCTGTGCCTGAAACGGGTCAAAATTGAAGCTTTTGAGTAAGCAAAACTCTGTAAAAATGGCACTTTTGGTCACTGTGAGGGTTTAAAAAGTGGTTATTCAACATGAGGCACGATCCAATTGACATTTTGAATCATTTTTGGTACAGTCCCAAAAATCAATTTTCGGATGAAAAACGATGACTCCGGACATGTCGAACGTTCCCAAAATGGTCTATAATGATGAAATTTTAACATTTAATCTTTTGACTCTAAATGACTGTTGGATGTGAATTATGACATTTTCAACTAAAATAAGTGTGTTTAAAGTCATTTCTGTGACTGAAACGGGTCAAAATTGAAGCTTTTGAGTAAGCAAAACTCTGTAAAAATGGCCATTTTGGTCACTGTGAGGGTTTAAAAAGTGGTTATTCAACATGAGGCACGATCCAATTGATATTTTGAATCATTTTTGGTACAGTCCCAAAAATCAATTTTCGGATGACAAACGATGACTCCGGACATGTCGAACGTTCCCAAAATGGTTTATAATGATGAAATTTTAACATTTAATCTTTTGACTCTAAATGACTGTTGGATGTGAATTATGACTTTTTCAACTAAAATAAGTGTGTTTAAAGTCATTTCTGTGCCTGAAACGGGTCAAAATTGAAGCTTTTGAGTAAGCAAAACTCTGTAAAATTGGCACTTTTGGTCACTGTGAGGGTTTAAAAAGTGGTTATTCAACATGAGGCACGATCCAATTGACATTTTGAATCATTTTTGGTACAGTCCCAAAAATCAATTTTCGGATGAAAAACGATGACTCCGGACATGTCGAACGTTCCCAAAATGGTCTATAATGATGAAATTTTAACATTTAATCTTTTGACTCTAAATGACTGTTGGATGTGCATTATGACTTTTTCAACTAAAATAAGTGTGTTTAAAGTCATTTCTGTGCCTGAAACGGGTCAAAATTGAAGCTTTTGAGTAAGCAAAACTCTGTAAAAATGGCAATTTTGGTCACTGTGAGGGTTTAAAAAGTGGTTATTCAACATGAGGCACGATCCAATTGACATTTTGAATCATTTTTGGTACAGTCCAAAAAATTAATTTTCGGATGAAAAACGATGACTCCGGACATGTCGAACGTTCCCAAAATGGTCTATAATGATGAAATTTTAACATTTAATCTTTTGACTCTAAATGACTGTTGGATGTGAATGATGACTTTTTCAACTAAAATAAGTGTGTTTAAAGTCATTTCTGTGCCTGAAACGGGTCAAAATTGAAGCTTTTGAGTAAGCAAAACTCTGTAAAAATGGCACTTTTGGTCACTGTGAGGGTTTAAAAAGTGGTTATTCAACATGAGGCACGATCCAATTGACATTTTGAATCATTTTTGGTACAGTCCCAAAAATCAATTTTCGGATGAAAAACGATGACTCCGGACATGTCGAACGTTCCCAAAATGGTCTATAATGATGAAATGTTAACATTTAATCTTTTGACTCTAAATGACTGTTGGATGTGAATTATGACTTTTTCAACTAAAATAAGTGTGTTTAAAGTCATTTCTGTGACTGAAACGGGTCAAAATTGAAGCTTTTGAGTAAGCAAAACTCTGTAAAAATGGCCATTTTGGTCACTGTGAGGGTTTAAAAAGTGGTTATTCAACATGAGGCACGATCCAATTGACATTTTGAATCATTTTTGGTACAGTCCCAAAAATCAATTTTCGGATGAAAAACGATGACTCCGGACATGTCGAACGTTCCCAAAATGGTCTATAATGATGAAATTTTAACATTTAATCTTTTGACTCTAAATGACTGTTGGATGTGAATTATGACTTTTTCAACTAAAATAAGTGTGTTTAAAGTCATTTCTGTGACTGAAACGGGTCAAAATTGAAGCTTTTGAGTAAGCAAAACTCTGTAAAAATGGCACTTTTGGTCACTGTGAGGGTTTAAAAAGTGGTTATTCAACATGAGGCACGATCCAATTGAAATTTTGAATCATTTTTGGTACAGTCCCAAAAATCAATTTTCGGATGAAAAACGATGACTCCGGACATGTCGAACGTTCCCAAAATGGTCTATAATGATGAAATTTTAAGATTTAATCTTTTGACTCTAAATGACTGTTGGATGTGCATTATGACTTTTTCAACTAAAATAAGTGTGTTTAAAGTCATTTCTGTGCCTGAAACGGGTCAAAATTGAAGCTTTTGAGTAAGCAAAACTCTGTAAAAATGGCAATTTTGGTCACTGTGAGGGTTTAAAAAGTGGTTATTCAACATGAGGCACGATCCAATTGACATTTTGAATCATTTTTGGTACAGTCCAAAAAATTAATTTTCGGATGAAAAACGATGACTCCGGACATGTCGAACGTTCCCAAAATGGTCTATAATGATGAAATTTTAACATTTAATCTTTTGACTCTAAATGACTGTTGGATGTGAATGATGACTTTTTCAACTAAAATAAGTGTGTTTAAAGTCATTTCTGTGCCTGAAACGGGTCAAAATTGAAGCTTTTGAGTAAGCAAAACTCTGTAAAAATGGCACTTTTGGTCACTGTGAGGGTTTAAAAAGTGGTTATTCAACATGAGGCACGATCCAATTGACATTTTGAATCATTTTTGGTACAGTCCCAAAAATCAATTTTCGGATGAAAAACGATGACTCCGGACATGTCGAACGTTCCCAAAATGGTCTATAATGATGAAATTTTAACATTTAATCTTTTGACTCTAAATGACTGTTGGATGTGAATTATGACTTTTTCAACTAAAATAAGTGTGTTTAAAGTCATTTCTGTGACTGAAACGGGTCAAAATTGAAGCTTTTGAGTAAGCAAAACTCTGTAAAAATGGCACTTTTGGTCACTGTGAGGGTTTAAAAAGTGGTTATTCAACATGAGGCACGATCCAATTGACATTTTGAATCATTTTTGGTACAGTCCCAAAAATCAATTTTCGGATGAAAAACGATGACTCCGGACATGTCGAACGTTCCCAAAATGGTCTATAATGATGAAATTTTAACATTTAATCTTTTGACTCTAAATGACTGTTGGATGTGAATTATGACTTTTTCAACTAAAATAAGTGTGTTTAATGTCATTTCTGTGCCTGAAACGGGTCAAAATTGAAGCTTTTGAGTAAGCAAAACTCTGTAAAAATGGCACTTTTGGTCACTGTGAGGGTTTAAAAAGTGGTTATTCAACATGAGGCACGATCCAATTGACATTTTGAATCATTTTTGGTACAGTCCCAAAAATCAATTTTCGGATGAAAAACGATGACTCAGGACATGTCGAACATTCCCAAAATGGTCTATAATGATGAAATTTTAACATTTAATCTTTTGACTCCAAATGACTGTTGGATGTGCATTATGACTTTTTCAACTAAAATAAGTGTGTTTAAAGTCATTTCTGTGCCTGAAACGGGTCAAAATTGAAGCTTTTGAGTAAGCAAAACTCTGTAAAAATGGCACTTTTGGTCACTGTGAGGATTTAAAAAGTGGTTATTCAACATGAGGCACGATCCAATTGACATTTTGAATCATTTTTGGTACAGTCCAAAAAATCAATTTTCGGATGAAAAACGATGACTCCGGACATGTCGAACGTTCCCAAAATGGTCTATAATGATGAAATTTTAACATTTAATCTTTTGACTCTAAATGACTGTTGGATGTGAATTATGACTTTTTCAACTAAAATAAGTGTGTTTAAAGTAATTTCTGTGCCTGAAACGGGTCAAAATTGAAGCTTTTGAGTAAGCAAAACTCTGTAAAAATGGCACTTTTGGTCACTGTGAGGGTTTAAAAAGTGGTTATTCAACATGAGGCACGATCCAATTGACATTTTGAATCATTTTTGGTACAGTCCCAAAAATCAATTTTCGGATGAAAAACGATGACTCCGGACATGTCGAACGTTCCCAAAATGGTCTATAATGATGAAATTTTAACATTTAATCTTTTGACTCTAAATGACTGTTGGATGTGAATTATGACATTTTCAACTAAAATAAGTGTGTTTAAAGTCATTTCTGTGACTGAAACGGGTCAAAATTGAAGCTTTTGAGTAAGCAAAACTCTGTAAAAATGGCCATTTTGGTCACTGTGAGGGTTTAAAAAGTGGTTATTCAACATGAGGCACGATCCAATTGATATTTTGAATCATTTTTGGTACAGTCCCAAAAATCAATTTTCGGATGACAAACGATGACTCCGGACATGTCGAACGTTCCCAAAATGGTTTATAATGATGAAATTTTAACATTTAATCTTTTGACTCTAAATGACTGTTGGATGTGAATTATGACTTTTTCAACTAAAATAAGTGTGTTTAAAGTCATTTCTGTGCCTGAAACGGGTCAAAATTGAAGCTTTTGAGTAAGCAAAACTCTGTAAAATTGGCACTTTTGGTCACTGTGAGGGTTTAAAAAGTGGTTATTCAACATGAGGCACGATCCAATTGACATTTTGAATCATTTTTGGTACAGTCCCAAAAATCAATTTTCGGATGAAAAACGATGACTCCGGACATGTCGAACGTTCCCAAAATGGTCTATAATGATGAAATTTTAAGATTTAATCTTTTGACTCTAAATGACTGTTGGATGTGCATTATGACTTTTTCAACTAAAATAAGTGTGTTTAAAGTCATTTCTGTGCCTGAAACGGGTCAAAATTGAAGCTTTTGAGTAAGCAAAACTCTGTAAAAATGGCAATTTTGGTCACTGTGAGGGTTTAAAAAGTGGTTATTCAACATGAGGCACGATCCAATTGACATTTTGAATCATTTTTGGTACAGTCCAAAAAATTAATTTTCGGATGAAAAACGATGACTCCGGACATGTCGAACGTTCCCAAAATGGTCTATAATGATGAAATTTTAACATTTAATCTTTTGACTCTAAATGACTGTTGGATGTGAATGATGACTTTTTCAACTAAAATAAGTGTGTTTAAAGTCATTTCTGTGCCTGAAACGGGTCAAAATTGAAGCTTTTGAGTAAGCAAAACTCTGTAAAAATGGCACTTTTGGTCACTGTGAGGGTTTAAAAAGTGGTTATTCAACATGAGGCACGATCCAATTGACATTTTGAATCATTTTTGGTACAGTCCCAAAAATCAATTTTCGGATGAAAAACGATGACTCCGGACATGTCGAACGTTCCCAAAATGGTTTATAATGATGAAATTTTAACATTTAATCTTTTGACTCTAAATGACTGTTGGATGTGAATTATGACTTTTTCAACTAAAATAAGTGTGTTTAAAGTCATTTCTGTGCCTGAAACGGGTCAAAATTGAAGCTTTTGAGTAAGCAAAACTCTGTAAAAATGGCACTTTTGGTCACTGTGAGGGTTTAAAAAGTGGTTATTCAACATGAGGCACGATCCAATTGACATTTTGAATCATTTTTGGTACAGTCCCAAAAATCAATTTTCGGATGAAAAACGATGACTCCGGACATGTCGAACGTTCCCAAAATGGTCTATAATGATGAAATTTTAACATTTAATCTTTTGACTCTAAATGACTGTTGGATGTGAATTATGACTTTTTCAACTAAAATAAGTGTGTTTAAAGTCATTTCTGTGACTGAAACGGGTCAAAATTGAAGCTTTTGAGTAAGCAAAACTCTGTAAAAATGGCACTTTTGGTCACTGTGTGGGTTTAAAAAGTTGTTATTCAACATGAGGCACGATCCAATTGACATTTTGAATCATTTTTGGTACAGTCCCAAAAATCAATTTTCGGATGAAAAACGATGACTCCGGACATGTCGAACGTTCCCAAAATGTTCTATAATGATGAAATTTTAACATTTAATCTTTTGACTCTAAATGACTGTTGGATGTGAATTATGACTTTTTCAACTAAAATAAGTGTGTTTAATGTCATTTCTGTGCCTGAAACGGGTCAAAATTGAAGCTTTTGAGTAAGCAAAACTCAGTAAAAATGGCACTTTTGGTCACTGTGAGGGTTTAAAAAGTGGTTATTCAACATGAGGCACGATCCAATTGACATTTTGAATCATTTTTGGTACAGTCCCAAAAATCAATTTTCGGATGAAAAACGATGACTCCGGACATGTCGAATGTTCCCAAAATGGTCTATAATGATGAAATTTTAACATTTAATCTTTTGACTCCAAATGACTGTTGGATGTGCATTATGACTTTTTCAACTAAAATAAGTGTGTTTAAAGTCATTTCTGTGCCTGAAACGGGTCAAAATTGAAGCTTTTGAGTAAGCAAAACTCTGTAAAAATGGCAATTTTGGTCACTGTGAGGGTTTAAAAAGTTGTTATTCAACACGAGGCACGATCCAATTGACATTTTGAATCATTTTTGGTACAGTCCAAAAAATCAATTTTCGGATGAAAAACGATGACTCCGGACATGTCGAACGTTCCCAAAATGGTCTATAATGATGAAATTTTAACATTTAATCTTTTGACTCTAAATGACTGTTGGATGTGAATTATGACTTTTTCAACTAAAATAAGTGTGTTTAAAGTCATTTCTGTGCCTGAAACGGGTCAAAATTGAAGCTTTTGAGTAAGCAAAACTCTGTAAAAATGGCACTTTTGGTCACTGTGAGGGTTTAAAAAGTGGTTATTCAACATGAGGCACGATCCAATTGACATTTTGAATCATTTTTGGTACAGTCCCAAAAATCAATTTTCGGATGAAAAACGATAACTCCGGACATGTCGAACGTTCCCAAAATGGTCTATAATGATGAAATTTTAACATTTAATCTTTTGACTCTAAATGACTGTTGGATGTGCATTATGACTTTTTCAACTAAAATAAGTGTGTTTAAAGTCATTTCTGTGCCTGAAACGGGTCAAAATTGAAGCTTTTGAGTAAGCAAAACTCTGTAAAAATGGCAATTTTGGTCACTGTGAGGGTTTAAAAAGTGGTTATTCAACATGAGGCACGATCCAATTGACATTTTGAATCATTTTTGGTACAGTCCAAAAAATCAATTTTCGGATGAAAAACGATGACTCCGGACATGTCGAACGTTCCCAAAATGGTCTATAATGATGAAATTTTAACATTTAATCTTTTGACTCTAAATGACTGTTGGATGTGAATTATGACTTTTTCAACTAAAATAAGTGTGTTTAAAGTCATTTCTGTGCCTGAAACGGGTCAAAATTGAAGCTTTTGAGTAAGCAAAACTCTGTAAAAATGGCACTTTTGGTCACTGTGAGGGTTTAAAAAGTTGTTATTCAACATGAGGCACGATCCAATTGACATTTTGAATCATTTTTGGTACAGTCCAAAAAATCAATTTTCGGATGAAAAACGATGACTCCGGACATGTCGAACGTTCCCAAAATGGTCTATAATGATGAAATTTTAACATTTAATCTTTTGACTCTAAATGACTGTTGGATGTGAATTATGACTTTTTCAACTAAAATAAGTGTGTTTAAAGACATTTCTGTGCCTGAAAAGGGTCAAAATTGAAGCTTTTGAGTAAGCAAAACTCTGTAAAAATGGCACTTTTGGTCACTGTGAGGGTTTAAAAAGTGGTTATTCAACATGAGGCACGATCCAATTGACATTTTGAATCATTTTTGGTACAGTCCAAAAAATCAATTTTCGGATGAAAAACGATGACTCCGGACATGTCGAACGTTCCCAAAATGGTCTATAATGATGAAATTTTAACATTTAATCTTTTGACTCTAAATGACTGTTGGATGTGAATTATGACTTTTTCAACTAAAATAAGTGTGTTTAAAGACATTTCTGTGCCTGAAAAGGGTCAAAATTGAAGCTTTTGAGTAAGCAAAACTCTGTAAAAATGGCACTTTTGGTCACTGTGAGGGTTTAAAAAGTGGTTATTCAACATGAGGCACGATCCAATTGACATTTTGAATAATTTTTGGTACAGTCCCAAAAATCAATTTTCGGATGAAAAACAATGACTCCGGACATGTCGAACGTTCCCAAAATGGTCTATAATGATGAAATTTTAACATTTAATCTTTTGACTCTAAATGACTGTTGGATGTGCATTATGACTTTTTCAACTAAAATAAGTGTGTTTAAAGTCATTTCTGTGCCTGAAACGGGTCAAAATTGAAGCTTTTGAGTAAGCAAAACTCTGTAAAAATGGCAATTTTGGTCACTGTGAGGGTTTAAAAAGTGGTTATTCAACATGAGGCACGATCCAATTGACATTTTGAATCATTTTTGGTACAGTCCAAAAAATCAATTTTCGGATGAAAAACGATGACTCCGGACATGTCGAACGTTCCCAAAATGGTCTATAATGATGAAATTTTAACATTTAATCTTTTGACTCTAAATGACTGTTGGATGTGAATTATGACTTTTTCAACTAAAATAAGTGTGTTTAAAGTCATTTCTGTGCCTGAAACGGGTCAAAATTGAAGCTTTTGAGTAAGCAAAACTCTGTAAAAATGGCACTTTTGGTCACTGTGAGGGTTTAAAAAGTGGTTATTCAACATGAGGCACGATCCAATTGACATTTTGAATCATTTTTGGTACAGTCCCAAAAATCAATTTTCGGATGAAAAACGATGACTCCGGACATGTCGAACGTTCCCAAAATGGTCTATAATGATGAAATTTTAACATTTAATCTTTTGACTCTAAATGACTGTTGGATGTGAATTATGACTTTTTCAACTAAAATAAGTGTGTTTAAAGTCATTTCTGTGCCTGAAACGCGTCAAAATTGAAGCTTTTGAGTAAGCAAAACTCTGTAAAAATGGCACTTTTGGTCACTGTGAGGGTTTAAAAAGTGGTTATTCAACACGAGGCACGATCCAATTGACATTTTGAATCATTTTTGGTACAGTCCAAAAAATCAATTTTCGGATGAAAAACGATGACTCCGGACATGTCGAACGTTCCCAAAATGGTCTATAATGATGAAATTTTAACATTTAATCTTTTGACTCTAAATGACTGTTGGATGTGAATTATGACTTTTTCAACTAAAATAAGTGTGTTTAAAGTCATTTCTGTGCCTGAAACGCGTCAAAATTGAAGCTTTTGAGTAAGCAAAACTCTGTAAAAATGGCACTTTTGGTCACTGTGAGGGTTTAAAAAGTGGTTATTCAACATGAGGCACGATCCAATTGACATTTTGAATCATTTTTGGTACAGTCCCAAAAATCAATTTTCGGATGAAAAACGATAACTCCGGACATGTCGAACGTTCCCAAAATGGTCTATAATGATGAAATTTTAACATTTAATCTTTTGACTCTAAATGACTGTTGGATGTGCATTATGACTTTTTCAACTAAAATAAGTGTGTTTAAAGTCATTTCTGTGCCTGAAACGGGTCAAAATTGAAGCTTTTGAGTAAGCAAAACTCTGTAAAAATGGCAATTTTGGACACTGTGAGGGTTTAAAAAGTGGTTATTCAACATGAGGCACGATCCAATTGACATTTTGAATCATTTTTGGTACAGTCCAAAAAATCAATTTTCGGATGAAAAACGATGACTCCGGACATGTCGAACGTTCCCAAAATGGTCTATAATGATGAAATTTTAACATTTAATCTTTTGACTCTAAATGACTGTTGGATGTGAATTATGACTTTTTCAACTAAAATAAGTGTGTTTAAAGTCATTTCTGTGCCTGAAACGGGTCAAAATTGAAGCTTTTGAGTAAGCAAAACTCTGTAAAAATGGCACTTTTGGTCACTGTGAGGGTTTAAAAAGTGGTTATTTAACATGAGGCACGATCCAATTGACATTTTGAATCATTTTTGGTACAGTCCCAAAAATCAATTTTCGGATGAAAAACGATGACTCCGGACATGTCGAACGTTCCCAAAATGGTCTATAATGATGAAATTTTAACATTTAATCTTTTGACTCTAAATGACTGTTGGATGTGAATTATGACTTTTTCAACTAAAATAAGTGTGTTTAAAGTCATTTCTGTGCCTGAAACGGGTCAAAATTGAAGCTTTTGAGTAAGCAAAACTCTGTAAAAATGGCACTTTTGGTCACTGTGAGGGTTTAAAAAGTGGTTATTCAACATGAGGCACGATCCAATTGACATTTTGAATCATTTTTGGTACAGTCCCAAAAATCAATTTTCGGATGAAAAACGATGACTCCGGACATGTCGAACGTTCCCAAAATGGTCTATAATGATGAAATTTTAACATTTAATCTTTTGACTCTAAATGACTGTTGGATGTGAATTATGACTTTTTCAACTAAAATAAGTGTGTTTAAAGTCATTTCTGTGACTGAAACGGGTCAAAATTGAAGCTTTTGAGTAAGCAAAACTCTGTAAAAATGGCACTTTTGGTCACTGTGAGGGTTTAAAAAGTGGTTATTCAACATGAGGCACGATCCAATTGAAATTTTGAATCATTTTTGGTACAGTCCCAAAAATCAATTTTCGGATGAAAAACGATGACTCCGGACATGTCGAACGTTCCCAAAATGGTCTATAATGATGAAATTTTAAGATTTAATCTTTTGACTCTAAATGACTGTTGGATGTGCATTATGACTTTTTCAACTAAAATAAGTGTGTTTAAAGTCATTTCTGTGCCTGAAACGGGTCAAAATTGAAGCTTTTGAGTAAGCAAAACTCTGTAAAAATGGCAATTTTGGTCACTGTGAGGGTTTAAAAAGTGGTTATTCAACATGAGGCACGATCCAATTGACATTTTGAATCATTTTTGGTACAGTCCAAAAAATTAATTTTCGGATGAAAAACGATGACTCCGGACATGTCGAACGTTCCCAAAATGGTCTATAATGATGAAATTTTAACATTTAATCTTTTGACTCTAAATGACTGTTGGATGTGAATGATGACTTTTTCAACTAAAATAAGTGTGTTTAAAGTCATTTCTGTGCCTGAAACGGGTCAAAATTGAAGCTTTTGAGTAAGCAAAACTGTGTAAAAATGGCACTTTTGGTCACTGTGAGGGTTTAAAAAGTGGTTATTCAACATGAGGCACGATCCAATTGACATTTTGAATCATTTTTGGTACAGTCCCAAAAATCAATTTTCGGATGAAAAACGATGACTCCGGACATGTCGAACGTTCCCAAAATGGTCTATAATGATGAAATTTTAACATTTAATCTTTTGACTCTAAATGACTGTTGGATGTGAATTATGACTTTTTCAACTAAAATAAGTGTGTTTAAAGTCATTTCTGTGACTGAAACGGGTCAAAATTGAAGCTTTTGAGTAAGCAAAACTCTGTAAAAATGGCACTTTTGGTCACTGTGAGGGTTTAAAAAGTGGTTATTCAACATGAGGCACGATCCAATTGACATTTTGAATCATTTTTGGTACAGTCCCAAAAATCAATTTTCGGATGAAAAACGATGACTCCGGACATGTCGAACGTTCCCAAAATGGTCTATAATGATGAAATTTTAACATTTAATCTTTTGACTCTAAATGACTGTTGGATGTGAATTATGACTTTTTCAACTAAAATAAGTGTGTTTAATGTCATTTCTGTGCCTGAAACGGGTCAAAATTGAAGCTTTTGAGTAAGCAAAACTCTGTAAAAATGGCACTTTTGGTCACTGTGAGGGTTTAAAAAGTGGTTATTCAACATGAGGCACGATCCAATTGACATTTTGAATCATTTTTGGTACAGTCCCAAAAATCAATTTTCGGATGAAAAACGATGACTCCGGACATGTCGAACATTCCCAAAATGGTCTATAATGATGAAATTTTAACATTTAATCTTTTGACTCCAAATGACTGTTGGATGTGCATTATGACTTTTTCAACTAAAATAAGTGTGTTTAAAGTCATTTCTGTGCCTGAAACGGGTCAAAATTGAAGCTTTTGAGTAAGCAAAACTCTGTAAAAATGGCACTTTTGGTCACTGTGAGGGTTTAAAAAGTGGTTATTCAACATGAGGCACGATCCAATTGACATTTTGAATCATTTTTGGTACAGTCCCAAAAATCAATTTTCGGATGAAAAACGATGACTCCGGACATGTCGAACGTTCCCAAAATGGTCTATAATGATGAAATTTTAACATTTAATCTTTTGACTCTAAATGACTGTTGGATGTGAATTATGACATTTTCAACTAAAATAAGTGTGTTTAAAGTCATTTCTGTGACTGAAACGGGTCAAAATTGAAGCTTTTGAGTAAGCAAAACTCTGTAAAAATGGCCATTTTGGTCACTGTGAGGGTTTAAAAAGTGGTTATTCAACATGAGGCACGATCCAATTGATATTTTGAATCATTTTTGGTACAGTCCCAAAAATCAATTTTCGGATGACAAACGATGACTCCGGACATGTCGAACGTTCCCAAAATGGTTTATAATGATGAAATTTTAACATTTAATCTTTTGACTCTAAATGACTGTTGGATGTGAATTATGACTTTTTCAACTAAAATAAGTGTGTTTAAAGTCATTTCTGTGCCTGAAACGGGTCAAAATTGAAGCTTTTGAGTAAGCAAAACTCTGTAAAATTGGCACTTTTGGTCACTGTGAGGGTTTAAAAAGTGGTTATTCAACATGAGGCACGATCCAATTGACATTTTGAATCATTTTTGGTACAGTCCCAAAAATCAATTTTCGGATGAAAAACGATGACTCCGGACATGTCGAACGTTCCCAAAATGGTCTATAATGATGAAATTTTAAGATTTAATCTTTTGACTCTAAATGACTGTTGGATGTGCATTATGACTTTTTCAACTAAAATAAGTGTGTTTAAAGTCATTTCTGTGCCTGAAACGGGTCAAAATTGAAGCTTTTGAGTAAGCAAAACTCTGTAAAAATGGCAATTTTGGTCACTGTGAGGGTTTAAAAAGTGGTTATTCAACATGAGGCACGATCCAATTGACATTTTGAATCATTTTTGGTACAGTCCAAAACATTAATTTTCGGATGAAAAACGATGACTCCGGACATGTCGAACGTTCCCAAAATGGTCTATAATGATGAAATTTTAACATTTAATCTTTTGACTCTAAATGACTGTTGGATGTGAATGATGACTTTTTCAACTAAAATAAGTGTGTTTAAAGTCATTTCTGTGCCTGAAACGGGTCAAAATTGAAGCTTTTGAGTAAGCAAAACTCTGTAAAAATGGCACTTTTGGTCACTGTGAGGGTTTAAAAAGTGGTTATTCAACATGAGGCACGATCCAATTGACATTTTGAATCATTTTTGGTACAGTCCCAAAAATCAATTTTCGGATGAAAAACGATGACTCCGGACATGTCGAACGTTCCCAAAATGGTCTATAATGATGAAATGTTAACATTTAATCTTTTGACTCTAAATGACTGTTGGATGTGAATTATGACTTTTTCAACTAAAATAAGTGTGTTTAAAGTCATTTCTGTGACTGAAACGGGTCAAAATTGAAGCTTTTGAGTAAGCAAAACTCTGTAAAAATGGCCATTTTGGTCACTGTGAGGGTTTAAAAAGTGGTTATTCAACATGAGGCACGATCCAATTGACATTTTGAATCATTTTTGGTACAGTCCCAAAAATCAATTTTCGGATGAAAAACGATGACTCCGGACATGTCGAACGTTCCCAAAATGGTCTATAATGATGAAATTTTAACATTTAATCTTTTGACTCTAAATGACTGTTGGATGTGAATTATGACTTTTTCAACTAAAATAAGTGTGTTTAAAGTCATTTCTGTGACTGAAACGGGTCAAAATTGAAGCTTTTGAGTAAGCAAAACTCTGTAAAAATGGCACTTTTGGTCACTGTGAGGGTTTAAAAAGTGGTTATTCAACATGAGGCACGATCCAATTGAAATTTTGAATCATTTTTGGTACAGTCCCAAAAATCAATTTTCGGATGAAAAACGATGACTCCGGACATGTCGAACGTTCCCAAAATGGTCTATAATGATGAAATTTTAAGATTTAATCTTTTGACTCTAAATGACTGTTGGATGTGCATTATGACTTTTTCAACTAAAATAAGTGTGTTTAAAGTCATTTCTGTGCCTGAAACGGGTCAAAATTGAAGCTTTTGAGTAAGCAAAACTCTGTAAAAATGGCAATTTTGGTCACTGTGAGGGTTTAAAAAGTGGTTATTCAACATGAGGCACGATCCAATTGACATTTTGAATCATTTTTGGTACAGTCCAAAAAATTAATTTTCGGATGAAAAACGATGACTCCGGACATGTCGAACGTTCCCAAAATGGTCTATAATGATGAAATTTTAACATTTAATCTTTTGACTCTAAATGACTGTTGGATGTGAATGATGACTTTTTCAACTAAAATAAGTGTGTTTAAAGTCATTTCTGTGCCTGAAACGGGTCAAAATTGAAGCTTTTGAGTAAGCAAAACTCTGTAAAAATGGCACTTTTGGTCACTGTGAGGGTTTAAAAAGTGGTTATTCAACATGAGGCACGATCCAATTGACATTTTGAATCATTTTTGGTACAGTCCCAAAAATCAATTTTCGGATGAAAAAGGATGACTCCGGACATGTCGAACGTTCCCAAAATGGTCTATAATGATGAAATTTTAACATTTAATCTTTTGACTCTAAATGACTGTTGGATGTGAATTATGACTTTTTCAACTAAAATAAGTGTGTTTAAAGTCATTTCTGTGACTGAAACGGGTCAAAATTGAAGCTTTTGAGTAAGCAAAACTCTGTAAAAATGGCACTTTTGGTCACTGTGAGGGTTTAAAAAGTGGTTATTCAACATGAGGCACGATCCAATTGACATTTTGAATCATTTTTGGTACAGTCCCAAAAATCAATTTTCGGATGAAAAACGATGACTCCGGACATGTCGAACGTTCCCAAAATGGTCTATAATGATGAAATTTTAACATTTAATCTTTTGACTCTAAATGACTGTTGGATGTGAATTATGACTTTTTCAACTAAAATAAGTGTGTTTAATGTCATTTCTGTGCCTGAAACGGGTCAAAATTGAAGCTTTTGAGTAAGCAAAACTCTGTAAAAATGGCACTTTTGGTCACTGTGAGGGTTTAAAAAGTGGTTATTCAACATGAGGCACGATCCAATTGACATTTTGAATCATTTTTGGTACAGTCCCAAAAATCAATTTTCGGATGAAAAACGATGACTCCGGACATGTCGAACATTCCCAAAATGGTCTATAATGATGAAATTTTAACATTTAATCTTTTGACTCCAAATGACTGTTGGATGTGCATTATGACTTTTTCAACTAAAATAAGTGTGTTTAAAGTCATTTCTGTGCCTGAAACGGGTCAAAATTGAAGCTTTTGAGTAAGCAAAACTCTGTAAAAATGGCACTTTTGGTCACTGTGAGGATTTAAAAAGTGGTTATTCAACATGAGGCACGATCCAATTGACATTTTGAATCATTTTTGGTACAGTCCAAAAAATCAATTTTCGGATGAAAAACGATGACTCCGGACATGTCGAACGTTCCCAAAATGGTCTATAATGATGAAATTTTAACATTTAATCTTTTGACTCTAAATGACTGTTGGATGTGAATTATGACTTTTTCAACTAAAATAAGTGTGTTTAAAGTAATTTCTGTGCCTGAAACGGGTCAAAATTGAAGCTTTTGAGTAAGCAAAACTCTGTAAAAATGGCACTTTTGGTCACTGTGAGGGTTTAAAAAGTGGTTATTCAACATGAGGCACGATCCAATTGACATTTTGAATCATTTTTGGTACAGTCCCAAAAATCAATTTTCGGATGAAAAACGATGACTCCGGACATGTCGAACGTTCCCAAAATGGTCTATAATGATGAAATTTTAACATTTAATCTTTTGACTCTAAATGACTGTTGGATGTGAATTATGACATTTTCAACTAAAATAAGTGTGTTTAAAGTCATTTCTGTGACTGAAACGGGTCAAAATTGAAGCTTTTGAGTAAGCAAAACTCTGTAAAAATGGCCATTTTGGTCACTGTGAGGGTTTAAAAAGTGGTTATTCAACATGAGGCACGATCCAATTGATATTTTGAATCATTTTTGGTACAGTCCCAAAAATCAATTTTCGGATGACAAACGATGACTCCGGACATGTCGAACGTTCCCAAAATGGTTTATAATGATGAAATTTTAACATTTAATCTTTTGACTCTAAATGACTGTTGGATGTGAATTATGACTTTTTCAACTAAAATAAGTGTGTTTAAAGTCATTTCTGTGCCTGAAACGGGTCAAAATTGAAGCTTTTGAGTAAGCAAAACTCTGTAAAATTGGCACTTTTGGTCACTGTGAGGGTTTAAAAAGTGGTTATTCAACATGAGGCACGATCCAATTGACATTTTGAATCATTTTTGGTACAGTCCCAAAAATCAATTTTCGGATGAAAAACGATGACTCCGGACATGTCGAACGTTCCCAAAATGGTCTATAATGATGAAATTTTAAGATTTAATCTTTTGACTCTAAATGACTGTTGGATGTGCATTATGACTTTTTCAACTAAAATAAGTGTGTTTAAAGTCATTTCTGTGCCTGAAACGGGTCAAAATTGAAGCTTTTGAGTAAGCAAAACTCTGTAAAAATGGCAATTTTGGTCACTGTGAGGGTTTAAAAAGTGGTTATTCAACATGAGGCACGATCCAATTGACATTTTGAATCATTTTTGGTACAGTCCAAAAAATTAATTTTCGGATGAAAAACGATGACTCCGGACATGTCGAACGTTCCCAAAATGGTCTATAATGATGAAATTTTAACATTTAATCTTTTGACTCTAAATGACTGTTGGATGTGAATGATGACTTTTTCAACTAAAATAAGTGTGTTTAAAGTCATTTCTGTGCCTGAAACGGGTCAAAATTGAAGCTTTGAGTAAGCAAAACTCTGTAAAAATGGCCATTTTGGTCACTGTGAGGGTTTAAAAAGTGGTTATTCAACATGAGGCACGATCCAATTGACATTTTGAATCATTTTTGGTACAGTCCCAAAAATCAATTTTTGGATGAAAAACGATGACTCCGGACATGTCGAACGTTCCCAAAATGGTCTATAATGATGAAATTTTAACATTTAATCTTTTGACTCTAAATGACTGTTGGATGTAAATTATGACTTTTTCAACTAAAATAAGTGTGTTTAAAGTCATTTCTGTGCCTGAAATGGGTCAAAATTGAAGCTTTTGAGTAAGCAAAACTCTGTAAAAATGGCACTTTTGGTCACTGTGAGGGTTTAAAAAGTGGTTATTCAACATGAGGCACGATCCAATTGACATTTTGAATCATTTTTGGTACAGTCCCAAAAATCAATTTCGGATGAAAAATGATGACTCCGGACATGTCGAACGTTCCCAAAATGGTCTATAATGATGAAATTTTAACATTTAATCTTTTGACTCTAAATGACTGTTGGATGTGAATTATGACTTTTTCAACTAAAATAAGTGTGTTTAAAGTCATTTCTGTGCCTGAAACTGGTCAAAATTGAAGCTTTTGAGTAAGCAAAACTCTGTAAAAATGGCACTTTTGGTCACTGTGAGGGTTTAAAAAGTGGTTATTCAACATGAGGCACGATCCAATTGACATTTTGAATCATTTTTGGTACAGTCCAAAAAATCAATTTTCGGATGAAAAACGATGACTCCGGACATGCCGAACGTTCCCAAAATGGTCTATAATGATGAAATTTTAACATTTAATCTTTTGACTCTAAATGACTGTTGGATGTGAATTATAACTTTTTCAACTAAAATAAGTGTGTTTAAAGTCATTTCTGTGCCTGAAACGGGTCAAAATTGAAGCTTTTGAGTAAGCAAAACTCTGTAAAAATGGCACTTTTGGTCACTGTGAGGGTTTAAAAAGTGGTTATTCAACATGAGGCACGATCCAATTGACATTTTGAATCATTTTTGGTACAGTCCAAAAAATCAATTTTCGGATGAAAAACGATGACTCCGGACATGTCGAACGTTCCCAAAATGGTCTATAATGATGAAATTTTAACATTTAATCTTTTGACTCTAAATGACTGTTGGATGTGAATTATGACTTTTTCAACTAAAATAAGTGTGTTTAAAGACATTTCTGTGCCTGAAAAGGGTCAAAATTGAAGCTTTTGAGTAAGCAAAACTCTGTAAAAATGGCACTTTTGGTCACTGTGAGGGTTTAAAAAGTGGTTATTCAACATGAGGCACGATCCAATTGACATTTTGAATAATTTTTGGTACAGTCCCAAAAATCAATTTTCGGATGAAAAACGATGACTCCGGACATGTCGAACGTTCCCAAAATGGTCTATAATGATGACATTTTAACATTTAATCTTTTGACTCTAAATGACTGTTGGATGTGCATTATGACTTTTTCAACTAAAATAAGTGTGTTTAAAGTCATTTCTGTGCCTGAAACGGGTCAAAATTGAAGCTTTTGAGTTAGCAAAACTCTGTAAAAATGGCAATTTTGGTCACTGTGAGGGTTTAAAAAGTGGTTATTCAACATGAGGCACGATCCAATTGACATTTTGAATCATTTTTGGTACAGTCCAAAAAATCAATTTTCGGATGAAAAACGATGACTCCGGACATGTCGAACGTTCCCAAAATGGTCTATAATGATGAAATTTTAACATTTAATCTTTTGACTCTAAATGACTGTTGGATGTGAATTATGACTTTTTCAACTAAAATAAGTGTGTTTAAAGTCATTTCTGTGCCTGAAACGGGTCAAAATTGAAGCTTTTGAGTAAGCAAAACTCTGTAAAAATGGCACTTTTGGTCACTGTGAGGGTTTAAAAAGTGGTTATTCAACATGAGGCACGATCCAATTGACATTTTGAATCATTTTTGGTACAGTCCAAAAAATCAATTTTCGGATGAAAAACGATGACTCCGGACATGTCGAACGTTCCCAAAATGGTCTATAATGATGAAATTTTAACATTTAATCTTTTGACTCTAAATGACTGTTGGATGTAAATTATGACTTTTTCAACTAAAATAAGTGTGTTTAAAGTCATTTCTGTGCCTGAAACGGGTCAAAATTGAAGCTTTTGAGTAAGCAAAACTCTGTAAAAATGGCACTTTTGGTCACTGTGAGGGTTTAAAAAGTGGTTATTCAACATGAGGCACGATCCAATTGACATTTTGAATCATTTTTGGTACAGTCCAAAAAATCAATTTTCGGATGAAAAACGATGACTCCGGACATGCCGAACGTTCCCAAAATGGTCTATAATGATGAAATTTTAACATTTAATCTTTTGACTCTAAATGACTGTTGGATGTGAATTATGACTTTTTCAACTAAAATAAGTGTGTTTAAAGTCATTTCTGTGCATGAAACGGGTCAAAATTGAAGCTTTTGAGTAAGCAAAACTCCGTAAAAATGGCACTTTTGGTCACTGTGAGGGTTTAAAAAGTGGTTATTCAACATGAGGCACGATCCAATTGACATTTTTAATCATTTTTGGTACAGTCCAAAAAATCAATTTTCGGATGAAAAACGATGACTCCGGACATGTCGAACGTTCCCAAAATGGTCTATAATGATGAAATTTTAACATTTAATCTTTTGACTCTAAATGACTGTTGGATGTGAATTATGACTTTTTCAACTAAAATAAGTGTGTTTAAAGACATTTCTGTGCCTGAAAAGGGTCAAAATTGAAGCTTTTGAGTAAGCAAAACTCTGTAAAAATGGCACTTTTGGTCACTGTGAGGGTTTAAAAAGTGGTTATTCAACATGAGGCACGATCCAATTGACATTTTGAATAATTTTTGGTACAGTCCCAAAAATCAATTTTCGGATGAAAAACGATGACTCCGGACATGTCGAACGTTCCCAAAATGTTCTATAATGATGAAATTTTAACATTTAATCTTTTGACTCTAAATGACTGTTGGATGTGAATTATGACTTTTTCAACTAAAATAAGTGTGTTTAATGTCATTTCTGTGCCTGAAACGGGTCAAAATTGAAGCTTTTGAGTAAGCAAAACTCAGTAAAAATGGCACTTTTGGTCACTGTGAGGGTTTAAAAAGTGGTTATTCAACATGAGGCACGATCCAATTGACATTTTGAATCATTTTTGGTACAGTCCCAAAAATCAATTTTCGGATGAAAAACGATGACTCCGGACATGTCGAATGTTCCCAAAATGGTCTATAATGATGAAATTTTAACATTTAATCTTTTGACTCCAAATGACTGTTGGATGTGCATTATGACTTTTTCAACTAAAATAAGTGTGTTTAAAGTCATTTCTGTGCCTGAAACGGGTCAAAATTGAAGCTTTTGAGTAAGCAAAACTCTGTAAAAATGGCAATTTTGGTCACTGTGAGGGTTTAAAAAGTTGTTATTCAACACGAGGCACGATCCAATTGACATTTTGAATCATTTTTGGTACAGTCCAAAAAATCAATTTTCGGATGAAAAACGATGACTCCGGACATGTCGAACGTTCCCAAAATGGTCTATAATGATGAAATTTTAACATTTAATCTTTTGACTCTAAATGACTGTTGGATGTGAATTATGACTTTTTCAACTAAAATAAGTGTGTTTAAAGTCATTTCTGTGCCTGAAACGGGTCAAAATTGAAGCTTTTGAGTAAGCAAAACTCTGTAAAAATGGCACTTTTGGTCACTGTGAGGGTTTAAAAAGTGGTTATTCAACATGAGGCACGATCCAATTGACATTTTGAATCATTTTTGGTACAGTCCCAAAAATCAATTTTCGGATGAAAAACGATAACTCCGGACATGTCGAACGTTCCCAAAATGGTCTATAATGATGAAATTTTAACATTTAATCTTTTGACTCTAAATGACTGTTGGATGTGCATTATGACTTTTTCAACTAAAATAAGTGTGTTTAAAGTCATTTCTGTGCCTGAAACGGGTCAAAATTGAAGCTTTTGAGTAAGCAAAACTCTGTAAAAATGGCAATTTTGGTCACTGTGAGGGTTTAAAAAGTGGTTATTCAACATGAGGCACGATCCAATTGACATTTTGAATCATTTTTGGTACAGTCCAAAAAATCAATTTTCGGATGAAAAACGATGACTCCGGACATGTCGAACGTTCCCAAAATGGTCTATAATGATGAAATTTTAACATTTAATCTTTTGACTCTAAATGACTGTTGGATGTGAATTATGACTTTTTCAACTAAAATAAGTGTGTTTAAAGTCATTTCTGTGCCTGAAACGGGTCAAAATTGAAGCTTTTGAGTAAGCAAAACTCTGTAAAAATGGCACTTTTGGTCACTGTGAGGGTTTAAAAAGTTGTTATTCAACATGAGGCACGATCCAATTGACATTTTGAATCATTTTTGGTACAGTCCAAAAAATCAATTTTCGGATGAAAAACGATGACTCCGGACATGTCGAACGTTCCCAAAATGGTCTATAATGATGAAATTTTAACATTTAATCTTTTGACTCTAAATGACTGTTGGATGTGAATTATGACTTTTTCAACTAAAATAAGTGTGTTTAAAGACATTTCTGTGCCTGAAAAGGGTCAAAATTGAAGCTTTTGAGTAAGCAAAACTCTGTAAAAATGGCACTTTTGGTCACTGTGAGGGTTTAAAAAGTGGTTATTCAACATGAGGCACGATCCAATTGACATTTTGAATCATTTTTGGTACAGTCCAAAAAATCAATTTTCGGATGAAAAACGATGACTCCGGACATGTCGAACGTTCCCAAAATGGTCTATAATGATGAAATTTTAACATTTAATCTTTTGACTCTAAATGACTGTTGGATGTGAATTATGACTTTTTCAACTAAAATAAGTGTGTTTAAAGACATTTCTGTGCCTGAAAAGGGTCAAAATTGAAGCTTTTGAGTAAGCAAAACTCTGTAAAAATGGCACTTTTGGTCACTGTGAGGGTTTAAAAAGTGGTTATTCAACATGAGGCACGATCCAATTGACATTTTGAATAATTTTTGGTACAGTCCCAAAAATCAATTTTCGGATGAAAAACGATGACTCCGGACATGTCGAACGTTCCCAAAATGGTCTATAATGATGAAATTTTAACATTTAATCTTTTGACTCTAAATGACTGTTGGATGTGCATTATGACTTTTTCAACTAAAATAAGTGTGTTTAAAGTCATTTCTGTGCCTGAAACGGGTCAAAATTGAAGCTTTTGAGTAAGCAAAACTCTGTAAAAATGGCAATTTTGGTCACTGTGAGGGTTTAAAAAGTGGTTATTCAACATGAGGCACGATCCAATTGACATTTTGAATCATTTTTGGTACAGTCCAAAAAATCAATTTTCGGATGAAAAACGATGACTCCGGACATGTCGAACGTTCCCAAAATGGTCTATAATGATGAAATTTTAACATTTAATCTTTTGACTCTAAATGACTGTTGGATGTGAATTATGACTTTTTCAACTAAAATAAGTGTGTTTAAAGTCATTTCTGTGCCTGAAACGGGTCAAAATTGAAGCTTTTGAGTAAGCAAAACTCTGTAAAAATGGCACTTTTGGTCACTGTGAGGGTTTAAAAAGTGGTTATTCAACATGAGGCACGATCCAATTGACATTTTGAATCATTTTTGGTACAGTCCCAAAAATCAATTTTCGGATGAAAAACGATGACTCCGGACATGTCGAACGTTCCCAAAATGGTCTATAATGATGAAATTTTAACATTTAATCTTTTGACTCTAAATGACTGTTGGATGTGAATTATGACTTTTTCAACTAAAATAAGTGTGTTTAAAGTCATTTCTGTGCCTGAAACGCGTCAAAATTGAAGCTTTTGAGTAAGCAAAACTCTGTAAAAATGGCACTTTTGGTCACTGTGAGGGTTTAAAAAGTGGTTATTCAACACGAGGCACGATCCAATTGACATTTTGAATCATTTTTGGTACAGTCCAAAAAATCAATTTTCGGATGAAAAACGATGACTCCGGACATGTCGAACGTTCCCAAAATGGTCTATAATGATGAAATTTTAACATTTAATCTTTTGACTCTAAATGACTGTTGGATGTGAATTATGACTTTTTCAACTAAAATAAGTGTGTTTAAAGTCATTTCTGTGCCTGAAACGCGTCAAAATTGAAGCTTTTGAGTAAGCAAAACTCTGTAAAAATGGCACTTTTGGTCACTGTGAGGGTTTAAAAAGTGGTTATTCAACATGAGGCACGATCCAATTGACATTTTGAATCATTTTTGGTACAGTCCCAAAAATCAATTTTCGGATGAAAAACGATAACTCCGGACATGTCGAACGTTCCCAAAATGGTCTATAATGATGAAATTTTAACATTTAATCTTTTGACTCTAAATGACTGTTGGATGTGCATTATGACTTTTTCAACTAAAATAAGTGTGTTTAAAGTCATTTCTGTGCCTGAAACGGGTCAAAATTGAAGCTTTTGAGTAAGCAAAACTCTGTAAAAATGGCAATTTTGGACACTGTGAGGGTTTAAAAAGTGGTTATTCAACATGAGGCACGATCCAATTGACATTTTGAATCATTTTTGGTACAGTCCAAAAAATCAATTTTCGGATGAAAAACGATGACTCCGGACATGTCGAACGTTCCCAAAATGGTCTATAATGATGAAATTTTAACATTTAATCTTTTGACTCTAAATGACTGTTGGATGTGAATTATGACTTTTTCAACTAAAATAAGTGTGTTTAAAGTCATTTCTGTGCCTGAAACGGGTCAAAATTGAAGCTTTTGAGTAAGCAAAACTCTGTAAAAATGGCACTTTTGGTCACTGTGAGGGTTTAAAAAGTGGTTATTCAACATGAGGCACAATCCAATTGACATTTTGAATCATTTTTGGTACAGTCCCAAAAATCAATTTTCGGATGAAAAACGATGACTCCGGACATGCCGAACGTTCCCAAAATGGTCTATAATGATGAAATTTTAACATTTAATCTTTTGACTCTAAATGACTGTTGGATGTGAATTATGACTTTTTCAACTAAAATAAGTGTGTTTAAAGTCATTTCTGTGCCTGAAACGGGTCAAAATTAAAGCTTTTGAGTAAGCAAAACTCTGTAAAAATGGCACTTTTGGTCACTGTGAGGGTTTAAAAAGTGGTTATTCAACATGAGGCACGATCCAATTGACATTTTGAATCATTTTTGGTACAGTCCAAAAAATCAATTTTCAGATGAAAAACGATGACTCCGGACATGTCGAACGTTCCCAAAATGGTCTATAATGATGAAATTTTAACATTTAATCTTTTGACTCTAAATGACTGTTGGATGTAAATTATGACTTTTTCAACTAAAATAAGTGTGTTTAAAGTCATTTCTGTGCCTGAAATGGGTCAAAATTGAAGCTTTTGAGTAAGCAAAACTCTGTAAAAATGGCACTTTTGGTCACTGTGAGGGTTTAAAAAGTGGTTATTCAACATGAGGCACGATCCAATTGACATTTTGAATCATTTTTGGTACAGTCCCAAAAATCAATTTTCGGATGAAAAATGATGACTCCGGACATGTCGAACGTTCCCAAAATGGTCTATAATGATGAAATTTTAACATTTAATCTTTTGACTCTAAATGACTGTTGGATGTGAATTATGACTTTTTCAACTAAAATAAGTGTGTTTAAAGTCATTTCTGTGCCTGAAACTGGTCAAAATTGAAGATTTTGAGTAAGCAAAACTCTGTAAAAATGGCACTTTTGGTCACTGTGAGGGTTTAAAAAGTGGTTATTCAACATGAGGCACGATCCAATTGACATTTTGAATCATTTTTGGTACAGTCCAAAAAATCAATTTTCGGATGAAAAACGATGACTCCGGACATGCCGAACGTTCCCAAAATGGTCTATAATGATGAAATTTTAACATTTAATCTTTTGACTCTAAATGACTGTTGGATGTGAATTATAACTTTTTCAACTAAAATAAGTGTGTTTAAAGTCATTTCTGTGCCTGAAACGGGTCAAAATTGAAGCTTTTGAGTAAGCAAAACTCTGTAAAAATGGCACTTTTGGTCACTGTGAGGGTTTAAAAAGTGGTTATTCAACATGAGGCACGATCCAATTGACATTTTGAATCATTTTTGGTACAGTCCAAAAAATCAATTTTCGGATGAAAAACGATGACTCCGGACATGTCGAACGTTCCCAAAATGGTCTATAATGATGAAATTTTAACATTTAATCTTTTGACTCTAAATGACTGTTGGATGTGAATTATGACTTTTTCAACTAAAATAAGTGTGTTTAAAGACATTTCTGTGCCTGAAAAGGGTCAAAATTGAAGCTTTTGAGTAAGCAAAACTCTGTAAAAATGGCACTTTTGGTCACTGTGAGGGTTTAAAAAGTGGTTATTCAACATGAGGCACGATCCAATTGACATTTTGAATAATTTTTGGTACAGTCCCAAAAATCAATTTTCGGATGAAAAACGATGACTCCGGACATGTCGAACGTTCCCAAAATGGTCTATAATGATGACATTTTAACATTTAATCTTTTGACTCTAAATGACTGTTGGATGTGCATTATGACTTTTTCAACTAAAATAAGTGTGTTTAAAGTCATTTCTGTGCCTGAAACGGGTCAAAATTGAAGCTTTTGAGTTAGCAAAACTCTGTAAAAATGGCAATTTTGGTCACTGTGAGGGTTTAAAAAGTGGTTATTCAACATGAGGCACGATCCAATTGACATTTTGAATCATTTTTGGTACAGTCCAAAAAATCAATTTTCGGATGAAAAACGATGACTCCGGACATGTCGAACGTTCCCAAAATGGTCTATAATGATGAAATTTTAACATTTAATCTTTTGACTCTAAATGACTGTTGGATGTGAATTATGACTTTTTCAACTAAAATAAGTGTGTTTAAAGTCATTTCTGTGCCTGAAACGGGTCAAAATTGAAGCTTTTGAGTAAGCAAAACTCTGTAAAAATGGCACTTTTGGTCACTGTGAGGGTTTAAAAAGTGGTTATTCAACATGAGGCACGATCCAATTGACATTTTGAATCATTTTTGGTACAGTCCAAAAAATCAATTTTCGGATGAAAAACGATGACTCCGGACATGTCGAACGTTCCCAAAATGGTCTATAATGATGAAATTTTAACATTTAATCTTTTGACTCTAAATGACTGTTGGATGTAAATTATGACTTTTTCAACTAAAATAAGTGTGTTTAAAGTCATTTCTGTGCCTGAAACGGGTCAAAATTGAAGCTTTTGAGTAAGCAAAACTCTGTAAAAATGGCACTTTTGGTCACTGTGAGGGTTTAAAAAGTGGTTATTCAACATGAGGCACGATCCAATTGACATTTTGAATCATTTTTGGTACAGTCCAAAAAATCAATTTTCGGATGAAAAACGATGACTCCGGACATGCCGAACGTTCCCAAAATGGTCTATAATGATGAAATTTTAACATTTAATCTTTTGACTCTAAATGACTGTTGGATGTGAATTATGACTTTTTCAACTAAAATAAGTGTGTTTAAAGTCATTTCTGTGCATGAAACGGGTCAAAATTGAAGCTTTTGAGTAAGCAAAACTCTGTAAAAATGGCACTTTTGGTCACTGTGAGGGTTTAAAAAGTGGTTATTCAACATGAGGCACGATCCAATTGACATTTTGAATCATTTTTGGTACAGTCCAAAAAATCAATTTTCGGATGAAAAACGATGACTCCGGACATGTCGAACGTTCCCAAAATGGTCTATAATGATGAAATTTTAACATTTAATCTTTTGACTCTAAATGACTGTTGGATGTGAATTATGACTTTTTCAACTAAAATAAGTGTGTTTAAAGACATTTCTGTGCCTGAAAAGGGTCAAAATTGAAGCTTTTGAGTAAGCAAAACTCTGTAAAAATGGCACTTTTGGTCACTGTGAGGGTTTAAAAAGTGGTTATTCAACATGAGGCACGATCCAATTGACATTTTGAATAATTTTTGGTACAGTCCCAAAAATCAATTTTCGGATGAAAAACGATGACTCCGGACATGTCGAACGTTCCCAAAATGGTCTATAATGATGAAATTTTAACATTTAATCTTTTGACTCTAAATGACTGTTGGATGTGCATTATGACTTTTTCAACTAAAATAAGTGTGTTTAAAGTCATTTCTGTGCCTGAAACGGGTCAAAATTGAAGCTTTTGAGTTAGCAAAACTCTGTAAAAATGGCAATTTTGGTCGCTGTGAGGGTTTAAAAAGTGGTTATTCAACATGAGGCACGATCCAATTGACATTTTGAATCATTTTTGGTACAGTCCAAAAAATCAATTTTCGGATGAAAAACGATGACTCCGGACATGTCGAACGTTCCCAAAATGGTCTATAATGATGAAATTTTAACATTTAATCTTTTGACTCTAAATGACTGTTGGATGTGAATTATGACTTTTTCAACTAAAATAAGTGTGTTTAAAGTCATTTCTGTGCCTGAAACGGGTCAAAATTGAAGCTTTTGAGTAAGCAAAACTCTGTAAAAATGGCACTTTTGGTCACTGTGAGGGTTTAAAAAGTGGTTATTCAACATGAGGCACGATCCAATTGACATTTTGAATCATTTTTGGTACAGTCCAAAAAATCAATTTTCGGATGAAAAACGATGACTCCGGACATGTCGAACGTTCCCAAAATGGTCTATAATGATGAAATTTTAACATTTAATCTTTTGACTCTAAATGACTGTTGGATGTAAATTATGACTTTTTCAACTAAAATAAGTGTGTTTAAAGTCATTTCTGTGCCTGAAACGGGTCAAAATTGAAGCTTTTGAGTAAGCAAAACTCTGTAAAAATGGCACTTTTGGTCACTGTGAGGGTTTAAAAAGTGGTTATTCAACATGAGGCACGATCCAATTGACATTTTGAATCATTTTTGGTACAGTCCCAAAAATCAATTTTCGGATGAAAAATGATGACTCCGGACATGTCGAACGTTCCCAAAATGGTCTATAATGATGAAATTTTAACATTTAATCTTTTGACTCTAAATGACTGTTGGATGTGAATTATGACTTTTTCAACTAAAATAAGTGTGTTTAAAGTCATTTCTGTGCATGAAACGGGTCAAAATTGAAGCTTTTGAGTAAGCAAAACTCTGTAAAAATGGCACTTTTGGTCACTGTGAGGGTTTAAAAAGTGGTTATTCAACATGAGGCACGATCCAATCGACATTTTGAATCATTTTTGGTACAGTCCCAAAAATCAATTTTCGGATGAAAAACGATGACTCCGGACATGTCGAACGTTCACAAAATGGTCTATAATGATGAAATTTTAACATTTAATCTTTTGACTCTAAATGACTGTTGGATGTGCATTATGACTTTTTCAACTAAAATAAGTGTGTTTAAAGTCATTTCCGTGCCTGAAACGGGTCAAAATTGAAGCTTTTAAGTAAGCAAAACTCTGTAAAAATGGCAATTTTGGTCACTGTGAGGGTTTAAAAAGTGGTTATTGAACATGAGGCACGATCCAATTGACATTTTGAATCATTTTTGGTACAGTCCAAAAAATCAATTTTCGGATGAAAAACGATGACTCCGGACATGTCGAACGTTCCCAAAATGGTCAATAATGATGAAATTTTAACATTTAATCTTTTGACTCTAAATGACTGTTGGATGTGAATTATGACTTTTTCAACTAAAATAAGTGTGTTTAAAGTCATTTCTGTGCCTGAAACGGGTCAAAATTGATGCTTTTGAGTAAGCAAAACTCTGTAAAAATGGCACTTTTGGGCACTGTGAGGGTTTAAAAAGTAGTTATTCAACATGAGGCACGATCCAATTGACATTTTGAATCATTTTTGGTACAGTCCCAAAAATCAATTTTCGGATGAAAAACGATGACTCCGGACATGTCGAACGTTCCCAAAATGGTCTATAATGATGAAATTTTAACATTTAATCTTTTGACTCCAAATGACTGTTGGATGTGCATTATGACTTTTTCAACTAAAATAAGTGTGTTTAAAGTCATTTCTGTGCCTGAAACGGGTCAAAATTGAAGCTTTTGAGTAAGCAAAACTCTGTAAAAATGGCAATTTTGGTCACTGTGAGGGTTTAAAAAGTGGTTATTCAACATGAGGCACGATCCAATTGACATTTTGAATCATTTTTGGTACAGTCCAAAAAATCAATTTTCGGATGAAAAATGATGACTCCGGACATGTCGAACGTTCCCAAAATGGTCTATAATGATGAAATTTTAACATTTAATCTTTTGACTCTAAATGACTGTTGGATGTAAATTATGACTTTTTCAACTAAAATAAGTGTGTTTAAAGTCATTTCTGTGCCTGAAACGGGTCAAAATTGAAGCTTTTGAGTAAGCAAAACTCTGTAAAAATGGCACTTTTGGTCACTGTGAGGGTTTAAAAAGTTGTTATTCAACATGAGGCACGATCCAATTGACATTTTGAATCATTTTTGGTACAGTCCAAAAAATCAATTTTCGGATGAAAAACGATGACTCCGGACATGTCGAACGTTCCCAAAATGGTCTATAATGATGAAATTTTAACATTTAATCTTTTGACTCTAAATGACTGTTGGATGTGAATTATGACTTTTTCAACTAAAATAAGTGTGTTTAAAGACATTTCTGTGCCTGAAAAGGGTCAAAATTGAAGCTTTTGAGTAAGCAAAACTCAGTAAAAATGGCACTTTTGGTCACTGTGAGGGTTTAAAAAGTGGTTATTCAACATGAGGCACGATCCAATTGACATTTTGAATCATTTTTGGTACAGTCCAAAAAATCAATTTTCGGATGAAAAACGATGACTCCGGACATGTCGAACGTTCCCAAAATGGTCTATAATGATGAAATTTTAACATTTAATCTTTTGACTCTAAATGACTGTTGGATGTGAATTATGACTTTTTCAACTAAAATAAGTGTGTTTAAAGACATTTCTGTGCCTGAAAAGGGTCAAAATTGAAGCTTTTGAGTAAGCAAAACTCTGTAAAAATGGCACTTTTGGTCACTGTGAGGGTTTAAAAAGTGGTTATTCAACATGAGGCACGATCCAATTGACATTTTGAATAATTTTTGGTACAGTCCCAAAAATCAATTTTCGGATGAAAAACGATGACTCCGGACATGTCGAACGTTCCCAAAATGGTCTATAATGATGAAATTTTAACATTTAATCTTTTGACTCTAAATGACTGTTGGATGTGCATTATGACTTTTTCAACTAAAATAAGTGTGTTTAAAGTCATTTCTGTGCCTGAAACGGGTCAAAATTGAAGCTTTTGAGTTAGCAAAACTCTGTAAAAATGGCAATTTTGGTCACTGTGAGGGTTTAAAAAGTGGTTATTCAACATGAGGCACGATCCAATTGACATTTTGAATCATTTTTGGTACAGTCCAAAAAATCAATTTTCGGATGAAAAACGATGACTCCGGACATGTCGAACGTTCCCAAAATGGTCTATAATGATGAAATTTTAACATTTAATCTTTTGACTCTAAATGACTGTTGGATGTGAATTATGACTTTTTCAACTAAAATAAGTGTGCTTAAAGTCATTTCTGTGCCTGAAACGGGTCAAAATTGAAGCTTTTGAGTAAGCAAAACTCTGTAAAAATGGCACTTTTGGTCACTGTGAGGGTTTAAAAAGTGGTTATTCAACATAAGGCACGATCCAATTGACATTTTGAATCATTTTTGGTACAGTCCAAAAAATCAATTTTCGGATGAAAAACGATGACTCCGGACATGTCGAACGTTCCCAAAATGGTCTATAATGATGAAATTTTAACATTTAATCTTTTGACTCTAAATGACTGTTGGATGTAAATTATGACTTTTTCAACTAAAATAAGTGTGTTTAAAGTCATTTCTGTGCCTGAAACGGGTCAAAATTGAAGCTTTTGAGTAAGCAAAACTCTGTAAAAATGGCACTTTTGGTCACTGTGAGGGTTTAAAAAGTGGTTATTCAACATGAGGCACGATCCAATTGACATTTTGAATCATTTTTGGTACAGTCCCAAAAATCAATTTTCGGATGAAAAATGATGACTCCGGACATGTCGAACGTTCCCAAAATGGTCTATAATGATGAAATTTTAACATTTAATCTTTTGACTCTAAATGACTGTTGGATGTGAATTATGACTTTTTCAACTAAAATAAGTGTGTTTAAAGTCATTTCTGTGCATGAAACGGGTCAAAATTGAAGCTTTTGAGTAAGCAAAACTCTGTAAAAATGGCACTTTTGGTCACTGTGAGGGTTTAAAAAGTGGTTATTCAACATGAGGCACGATCCAATTGACATTTTGAATCATTTTTGGTACAGTCCAAAAAATCAATTTTCGGATGAAAAACGATGACTCCGGACATGTCGAACGTTCCCAAAATGGTCTATAATGATGAAATTTTAACATTTAATCTTTTGACTCTACATGACTGTTGGATGTGAATTATGACTTTTTCAACTAAAATAAGTGTGTTTAAAGTCATTTCTGTGCCTGAAACGGGTCAAAATTGAAGCTTTTGAGTAAGCAAAACTCTGTAAAAATGGCAATTTTGGTCACTGTGAGGGTTTAAAAAGAGGTTATTCAACATGAGGCATGATCCAATTGACATTTTGAATCATTTTTGGTACAGTCCAAAAAATCGATTTTCGGATGAAAAACGATGACTCCGGACATGTCGAACGTTCCCAAAATGGTCTATAATGATGAAATTTTAACATTTAATCTTTTGACTCTAAATGACTGTTGGATGTGAATTATGACTTTTTCAACTAAAATAAGTGTGTTTAAAGTCATTTCTGTGACTGAAACGGGTCAAAATTGAAGCTTTTGAGTAAGCAAAACTCTGTAAATATGGCCATTTTGGTCACTGTGAGGGTTTAAAAAGTGGTTATTCAACATGAGGCACGATCCAATTGACATTTTGAATCATTTTTGGTACAGTCCAAAAAATCAATTTTCGGATGAAAAACGATGACTCCGGACATGTCGAACGTTCCCAAAATGGTCTATAATGATGAAATTTTAACATTTAATCTTTTGACTCTAAATGACTGTTGGATGTGAATTATGACTTTTTCAACTAAAATAAGTGTGTTTAAAGTAATTTTTGTGACTGAAACGGATCAAATTGGAAGCTTTTGAGTAATCAAAACTCTGTAAAAATGGCCATTTTGGTCAATGTGAGGGTTTAAAAAGTGGTTATTCAACATGAGGCACGATCCAATTGACATTTTGAATCATTTTTGGTACAGTCCAAAAAATCGATTTTCGGATGAAAAACGATGACTCCGGACATGTCGAACGTTCCCAAAATGGTCTATAATGATGAAATTTTAACATTTAATCTTTTGACTCTAAATGACTGTCGGATGTGAATTATGACTTTTTCAACTAAAATAAGTGTGTTTAAAGTCATTTCTGTGCCTGAAAGGGGTCAAAATTGAAGCTTTTGAGTAAGCAAAACTCTGTAAAAATGGCAATTTTGGTCACTGTGAGGGTTTAAAAAGTGGTTATTCAACATGGGGCATGATCCAATTGACATTTTGAATCATTTTTGGTACAGTCCAAAAAATCAATTTTCGGATGAAAAACGATGACTCCGGACATGTCGAACGTTCCCAAAATGGTCTATAATGATGACATTTTAACATTTAATCTTTTGACTCTAAATGGCTGTTGGATGTGAATTATGACTTTTTCAACTAAAATAAGTGTGTTTAAAGTCATTTCTGTGCCTGAAACGGGTCAAAATTGAAGCTTTTGAGTAAGCAAAACTCTGTAAAAATGGCAATTTTGGTCACTGTGAGGGTTTAAAAAGAGGTTATTCAACATGAGGCATGATCCAATTGACATTTTGAATCATTTTTGGTACAGTCCAAAAAATCGATTTTCGGATGAAAAACGATGACTCCGGACATGTCGAACGTTCCCAAAATGGTCTATAATGATGAAATTTTAACATTTAATCTTTTGACTCTAAATGACTGTTGGATGTGAATTATGACTTTTTCAACTAAAATAAGTGTGTTTAAAGTCATTTCTATGACTGAAACGGGTCAAAATTGAAGCTTTTGAGTAAGCAAAACTCTGTAAAAATGGCCATTTTGGTCACTGTGAGGGTTTAAAAAGTGGTTATTCAACATGAGGCATGATCCAATTGACATTTTGAATCATTTTTGGTACAGTCCAAAAAATCGATTTTCGGAAGAAAAACGATGACTCCGGACATGTCGAACGTTCCCAAAATGGTCTATAATGATGAAATTTTAACATTTAATCTTTTGACTCTAAATGACTGTTGGATGTGAATTATGACTTTTTCAACTAAAATAAGTGTGTTTAAAGTCATTTCTATGACTGAAACGGGTCAAAATTGAAGCTTTTGAGTAAGCAAAACTCTGTAAAAATGGCCATTTTGGTCACTGTGAGGGTTTAAAAAGTGGTTATTCAACATGAGGCACGATCCAATTGACATTTTGAATCATTTTTGGTAGAGTCCAAAAAATCGATTTTCGGATGAAAACGATGACTCCGGACATGTCGAACGTTCCCAAAATGGTCTATAATGATGAAATTTTAACATTTAATCTTTTGACTCTAAATGACTGTCGGATGTGAATTATGACTTTTTCAACTAAAATAAGTGTGTTTAAAGTCATTTCTGTGACTGAAACAGGTCAAAATTGAAGCTTTTAAGTAAGCAAAACTCTGTAAAAATGGCAATTTTGGTCACTGTGAGGGTTTAAAAAGTGGTTATTCAACATGGGGCATGATCCAATTGACATTTTGAATCATTTTTGGTACAGTCCAAAAAATCAATTTTCGGATGAAAAACGATGACTCCGGACATGTCGAACGTTCCCAAAATGGTCTATAATGATGACATTTTAACATTTAATCTTTTGACTCTAAATGGCTGTTGGATGTGAATTATGACTTTTTCAACTAAAATAAGTGTGTTTAAAGTCATTTCTGTGCCTGAAACGGGTCAAAATTGAAGCTTTTGAGTAAGCAAAACTCTGTAAAAATGGCAATTTTGGTCACTGTGAGGGTTTAAAAAGAGGTTATTCAACATGAGGCATGATCCAATTGACATTTTGAATCATTTTTGGTACAGTCCAAAAAATCGATTTTCGGATGAAAAACGATGACTCCGGACATGTCGAACGTTCCCAAAATGGTCTATAATGATGAAATTTTAACATTTAATCTTTTGACTCTAAATGACTGTTGGATGTGAATTATGACTTTTTCAACTAAAATAAGTGTGTTTAAAGTCATTTCTATGACTGAAACGGGTCAAAATTGAAGCTTTTGAGTAAGCAAAACTCTGTAAAAATGGCCATTTTGGTCACTGTGAGGGTTTAAAAAGTGGTTATTCAACATGAGGCATGATCCAATTGACATTTTGAATCATTTTTGGTACAGTCCAAAAAATCGATTTTCGGATGAAAAACGATGACTCCGGACATGTCGAACGTTCCCAAAATGGTCTATAATGATGAAATTTTAACATTTAATCTTTTGACTCTAAATGACTGTTGGATGTGAATTATGACTTTTTCAACTAAAATAAGTGTGTTTAAAGTCATTTCTATGACTGAAACGGGTCAAAATTGAAGCTTTTGAGTAAGCAAAACTCTGTAAAAATGGCCATTTTGGTCACTGTGAGGGTTTAAAAAGTGGTTATTCAACATGAGGCACGATCCAATTGACATTTTGAATCATTTTTGGTAGAGTCCAAAAAATCGATTTTCGGATGAAAACGATGACTCCGGACATGTCGAACGTTCCCAAAATGGTCTATAATGATGAAATTTTAACATTTAATCTTTTGACTCTAAATGACTGTCGGATATGAATTATGACTTTTTCAACTAAAATAAGTGTGTTTAAAGTCATTTCTGTGCCTGAAACGGGTCAAAATTGAAGCTTTTGAGTAAGCAAAACTCTGTAAAAATGGCAATTTTGGTCACTGTGAGGGTTTAAAAAGTGGTTATTCAACATGAGGCATGATCCAATTGACATTTTGAATAATTTTTGGTACAGTCCAAAAAATCAATTTTCGGATGAAAAACGATGACTCCGGACATGTCGAACGTTCCCAAAATGGTCTATAATGATGAAATTTTAACATTTAATCTTTTGACTCTAAATGACTGTTGGATGTGAATTATGACTTTTTCAACTAAAATAAGTGTGTTTAAAGTCATTTCTGTGACTGAAACAGGTCAAAATTGAAGCTTTTGAGTAAGCAAAACTCTGTAAAAATGTCAATTTTGGTCACTGTGAGGGTTTAAAAAGTGGTTATTCAACATGAGGCATGATCCAATTGACATTTTGAATCATTTTTGGTACAGTCCAAAAAATCGATTTTCGGATGAAAAACGATGACTCCGGACATGTCGAACGTTCCCAAAATGGTCTATAATGATGAAATTTTAACATTTAATCTTTTGACTCTAAATGACTGTTGGATGTGAATTATGACTTTTTCAACTAAAATAAGTGTGTTTAAAGTCATTTCTGTGACTGAAACGGGTCAAAATTGAAGCTTTTGAGTAAGCAAAACTCTGTAAAAATGGCCATTTTGGTCACTGTGAGGGTTTAAAAAGTGGTTATTCAACATGAGGCACGATCCAATTGACATTTTGAATCATTTTTGGTACAGTCCAAAAAATCAATTTTCGGATGAAAAACAATGACTCCGGACATGTCGAACGTTCCCAAAATGGTCTATAATGATGAAATTTTAACATTTAATCTTTTGACTCTACATGACTGTTGGATGTGAATTATGACTTTTTCAACTAAAATAAGTGTGTTTAAAGTCATTTCTGTGCCTGAAACGGGTCAAAATTGAAGCTTTTGAGTAAGCAAAACTCTGTAAAAATGGCAATTTTGGTCACTGTGAGGGTTTAAAAAGAGGTTATTCAACATGAGGCATGATCCAATTGACATTTTGAATCATTTTTGGTACAGTCCAAAAAATCGATTTTCGGATGAAAAACGATGACTCCGGACATGTCGAACGTTCCCAAAATGGTCTATAATGATGAAATTTTAACATTTAATCTTTTGACTCTAAATGACTGTTGGATGTGCATTATGACTTTTTCAACTAAAATAAGTGTGTTTAAAGTCATTTCTGTGCCTGAAACGGGTCAAAATTGAAGCTTTTGAGTTAGCAAAACTCTGTAAAAATGGCAATTTTGGTCACTGTGAGGGTTTAAAAAGTGGTTATTCAACATGAGGCACGATCCAATTGACATTTTGAATCATTTTTGGTACAGTCCAAAAAATCAATTTTCGGATGAAAAACGATGACTCCGGACATGTCGAACGTTCCCAAAATGGTCTATAATGATGAAATTTTAACATTTAATCTTTTGACTCTAAATGACTGTTGGATGTGAATTATGACTTTTTCAACTAAAATAAGTGTGTTTAAAGTCATTTCTGTGCCTGAAACGGGTCAAAATTGAAGCTTTTGAGTAAGCAAAACTCTGTAAAAATTGCACTTTTGGTCACTGTGAGGGTTTAAAAAGTGGTTATTCAACATGAGGCACGATCCAATTGACAATTTGAATCATTTTTGGTACAGTCCAAAAAATCAATTTTCGGATGAAAAACGATGACTCCGGACATGTCGAACGTTCCCAAAATGGTCTATAATGATGAAATTTTAACATTTAATCTTTTGACTCTAAATGACTGTTGGATGTAAATTATGACTTTTTCAACTAAAATAAGTGTGTTTAAAGTCATTTCTGTGCCTGAAACGGGTCAAAATTGAAGCTTTTGAGTAAGCAAAACTCTGTAAAAATGGCACTTTTGGTCACTGTGAGGGTTTAAAAAGTGGTTATTCAACATGAGGCACGATCCAATTGACATTTTGAATCATTTTTGGTACAGTCCCAAAAATCAATTTTCGGATGAAAAATGATGACTCCGGACATGTCGAACGTTCCCAAAATGGTCTATAATGATGAAATTTTAACATTTAATCTTTTGACTCTAAATGACTGTTGGATGTGAATTATGACTTTTTCAACTAAAATAAGTGTGTTTAAAGTCATTTCTGTGCATGAAACGGGTCAAAATTGAAGCTTTTGAGTAAGCAAAACTCTGTAAAAATGGCACTTTTGGTCACTGTGAGGGTTTAAAAAGTGGTTATTCAACATGAGGCACGATCCAATCGACATTTTGAATCATTTTTGGTACAGTCCCAAAAATCAATTTTCGGATGAAAAACGATGACTCCGGACATGTCGAACGTTCACAAAATGGTCTATAATGATGAAATTTTAACATTTAATCTTTTGACTCTAAATGACTGTTGGATGTGCATTATGACTTTTTCAACTAAAATAAGTGTGTTTAAAGTCATTTCCGTGCCTGAAACGGGTCAAAATTGAAGCTTTTAAGTAAGCAAAACTCTGTAAAAATGGCAATTTTGGTCACTGTGAGGGTTTAAAAAGTGGTTATTGAACATGAGGCACGATCCAATTGACATTTTGAATCATTTTTGGTACAGTCCAAAAAATCAATTTTCGGATGAAAAACGATGACTCCGGACATGTCGAACGTTCCCAAAATGGTCAATAATGATGAAATTTTAACATTTAATCTTTTGACTCTAAATGACTGTTGGATGTGAATTATGACTTTTTCAACTAAAATAAGTGTGTTTAAAGTCATTTCTGTGCCTGAAACGGGTCAAAATTGATGCTTTTGAGTAAGCAAAACTCTGTAAAAATGGCACTTTTGGGCACTGTGAGGGTTTAAAAAGTAGTTATTCAACATGAGGCACGATCCAATTGACATTTTGAATCATTTTTGGTACAGTCCCAAAAATCAATTTTCGGATGAAAAACGATGACTCCGGACATGTCGAACGTTCCCAAAATGGTCTATAATGATGAAATTTTAACATTTAATCTTTTGACTCTAAATGACTGTTGGATGTGAATTATGACTTTTTCAACTAAAATAAGTGTGTTTAAAGTCATTTCTGTGCCTGAAACGGGTCAAAATTGAAGCTTTTGAGTAAGCAAAACTCTGTAAAAATGGCACTTTTGGTCACTGTGAGGGTTTAAAAAGTGGTTATTCAACATGAGGCACGATCCAATTGACATTTTGAATCATTTTTGGTACAGTCCAAAAAATCAATTTTCGGATGAAAAACGATGACTCCGGACATGTCGAACGTTCCCAAAATGGTCTATAATGATGAAATTTTAACATTTAATCTTTTGACTCTAAATGACTGTTGGATGTAAATTATGACTTTTTCAACTAAAATAAGTGTGTTTAAAGTCATTTCTGTGCCTGAAACGGGTCAAAATTGAAGCTTTTGAGTAAGCAAAACTCTGTAAAAATGGCACTTTTGGTCACTGTGAGGGTTTAAAAAGTGGTTATTCAACATGAGGCACGATCCAATTGACATTTTGAATAATTTTTGGTACAGTCCCAAAAATCAATTTTCGGATGAAAAACGATGACTCCGGACATGTCGAACGTTCACAAAATGGTCTATAATGATGAAATTTTAACATTTAATCTTTTGACTCTAAATGACTGTTGGATGTGCATTATGACTTTTTCAACTAAAATAAGTGTGTTTAAAGTCATTTCCGTGCCTGAAACGGGTCAAAATTGAAGCTTTTAAGTAAGCAAAACTCTGTAAAAATGGCAATTTTGGTCACTGTGAGGGTTTAAAAAGTGGTTATTGAACATGAGGCACGATCCAATTGACATTTTGAATCATTTTTGGTACAGTCCAAAAAATCAATTTTCGGATGAAAAACGATGACTCCGGACATGTCGAACGTTCCCAAAATGGTCAATAATGATGAAATTTTAACATTTAATCTTTTGACTCTAAATGACTGTTGGATGTGAATTATGACTTTTTCAACTAAAATAAGTGTGTTTAAAGTCATTTCTGTGCCTGAAACGGGTCAAAATTGATGCTTTTGAGTAAGCAAAACTCTGTAAAAATGGCACTTTTGGGCACTGTGAGGGTTTAAAAAGTAGTTATTCAACATGAGGCACGATCCAATTGACATTTTGAATCATTTTTGGTACAGTCCCAAAAATCAATTTTCGGATGAAAAACGATGACTCCGGACATGTCGAACGTTCCCAAAATGGTCTATAATGATGAAATTTTAACATTTAATCTTTTGACTCTAAATGACTGTTGGATGTGAATTATGACTTTTTCAACTAAAATAAGTGTGTTTAAAGTCATTTCTGTGCCTGAAACGGGTCAAAATTGAAGCTTTTGAGTAAGCAAAACTCTGTAAAAATGGCACTTTTGGTCACTGTGAGGGTTTAAAAAGTGGTTATTCAACATGAGGCACGATCCAATTGACATTTTGAATCATTTTTGGTACAGTCCCAAAAATCAATTTTCGGATGAAAAACGATGACTCCGGACATGTCGAACGTTCCCAAAATGGTCTATAATGATGAAATTTTAACATTTAATCTTTTGACTCCAAATGACTGTTGGATGTGCATTATGACTTTTTCAACTAAAATAAGTGTGTTTAAAGTCATTTCTGTGCCTGAAACGGGTCAAAATTGAAGCTTTTGAGTAAGCAAAACTCTGTAAAAATGGCAATTTTGGTCACTGTGAGGGTTTAAAAAGTGGTTATTCAACATGAGGCACGATCCAATTGACATTTTGAATCATTTTTGGTACAGTCCAAAAAATCAATTTTCGGATGAAAAATGATGACTCCGGACATGTCGAACGTTCCCAAAATGGTCTATAATGATGAAATTTTAACATTTAATCTTTTGACTCTAAATGACTGTTGGATGTAAATTATGACTTTTTCAACTAAAATAAGTGTGTTTAAAGTCATTTCTGTGCCTGAAACGGGTCAAAATTGAAGCTTTTGAGTAAGCAAAACTCTGTAAAAATGGCACTTTTGGTCACTGTGAGGGTTTAAAAAGTTGTTATTCAACATGAGGCACGATCCAATTGACATTTTGAATCATTTTTGGTACAGTCCAAAAAATCAATTTTCGGATGAAAAACGATGACTCCGGACATGTCGAACGTTCCCAAAATGGTCTATAATGATGAAATTTTAACATTTAATCTTTTGACTCTAAATGACTGTTGGATGTGAATTATGACTTTTTCAACTAAAATAAGTGTGTTTAAAGACATTTCTGTGCCTGAAAAGGGTCAAAATTGAAGCTTTTGAGTAAGCAAAACTCTGTAAAAATGGCACTTTTGGTCACTGTGAGGGTTTAAAAAGTGGTTATTCAACATGAGGCACGATCCAATTGACATTTTGAATCATTTTTGGTACAGTCCAAAAAATCAATTTTCGGATGAAAAACGATGACTCCGGACATGTCGAACGTTCCCAAAATGGTCTATAATGATGAAATTTTAACATTTAATCTTTTGACTCTAAATGACTGTTGGATGTGAATTATGACTTTTTCAACTAAAATAAGTGTGTTTAAAGACATTTCTGTGCCTGAAAAGGGTCAAAATTGAAGCTTTTGAGTAAGCAAAACTCTGTAAAAATGGCACTTTTGGTCACTGTGAGGGTTTAAAAAGTGGTTATTCAACATGAGGCACGATCCAATTGACATTTTGAATCATTTTTGGTACAGTCCAAAAAATCAATTTTCGGATGAAAAACGATGACTCCGGACATGTCGAACGTTCCCAAAATGGTCTATAATGATGAAATTTTAACATTTAATCTTTTGACTCTAAATGACTGTTGGATGTAAATTATGACTTTTTCAACTAAAATAAGTGTGTTTAAAGTCATTTCTGTGCCTGAAACGGGTCAAAATTGAAGCTTTTGAGTAAGCAAAACTCTGTAAAAATGGCACTTTTGGTCACTGTGAGGGTTTAAAAAGTGGTTATTCAACATGAGGCACGATCCAATTGACATTTTGAATCATTTTTGGTACAGTCCAAAAAATCAATTTTCAGATGAAAAACGATGACTCCGGACATGTCGAACGTTCCCAAAATGGTCTATAATGATGAAATTTTAACATTTAATCTTTTGACTCTAAATGACTGTTGGATGTAAATTATGACTTTTTCAACTAAAATAAGTGTGTTTAAAGTCATTTCTGTGCCTGAAATGGGTCAAAATTGAAGCTTTTGAGTAAGCAAAACTCTGTAAAAATGGCACTTTTGGTCACTGTGAGGGTTTAAAAAGTGGTTATTCAACATGAGGCACGATCCAATTGACATTTTGAATCATTTTTGGTACAGTCCCAAAAATCAATTTTCGGATGAAAAATGATGACTCCGGACATGTCGAACGTTCCCAAAATGGTCTATAATGATGAAATTTTAACATTTAATCTTTTGACTCTAAATGACTGTTGGATGTGAATTATGACTTTTTCAACTAAAATAAGTGTGTTTAAAGTCATTTCTGTGCCTGAAACTGGTCAAAATTGAAGCTTTTGAGTAAGCAAAACTCTGTAAAAATGGCACTTTTGGTCACTGTGAGGGTTTAAAAAGTGGTTATTCAACATGAGGCACGATCCAATTGACATTTTGAATCATTTTTGGTACAGTCCAAAAAATCAATTTTCGGATGAAAAACGATGACTCCGGACATGTCGAACGTTCCCAAAATGGTCTATAATGATGAAATTTTAACATTTAATCTTTTGACTCTAAATGACTGTTGGATGTGAATTATGACTTTTTCAACTAAAATAAGTGTGTTTAAAGTCATTTCTGTGCCTGAAACGGGTCAAAATTGAAGCTTTTGAGTAAGCAAAACTCTGTAAAAATGGCACTTTTGGTCACTGTGAGGGTTTAAAAAGTGGTTATTCAACATGAGGCACGATCCAATTGACATTTTGAATCATTTTTGGTACAGTCCAAAAAATCAATTTTCGGATGAAAAACGATGACTCCGGACATGTCGAACGTTCCCAAAATGGTCTATAATGATGAAATTTTAACATTTAATCTTTTGACTCTAAATGACTGTTGGATGTAAATTATGACTTTTTCAACTAAAATAAGTGTGTTTAAAGTCATTTCTGTGCCTGAAACGGGTCAAAATTGAAGCTTTTGAGTAAGCAAAACTCTGTAAAAATGGCACTTTTGGTCACTGTGAGGGTTTAAAAAGTGGTTATTCAACATGAGGCACGATCCAATTGACATTTTGAATCATTTTTGGTACAGTCCAAAAAATCAATTTTCGGATGAAAAACGATGACTCCGGACATGCCGAACGTTCCCAAAATGGTCTATAATGATGAAATTTTAACATTTAATCTTTTGACTCTAAATGACTGTTGGATGTGAATTATGACTTTTTCAACTAAAATAAGTGTGTTTAAAGTCATTTCTGTGCATGAAACGGGTCAAAATTGAAGCTTTTGAGTAAGCAAAACTCTGTAAAAATGGCACTTTTGGTCACTGTGAGGGTTTAAAAAGTGGTTATTCAACATGAGGCACGATCCAATTGACATTTTGAATCATTTTTGGTACAGTCCAAAAAATCAATTTTCGGATGAAAAACGATGACTCCGGACATGTCGAACGTTCCCAAAATGGTCTATAATGATGAAATTTTAACATTTAATCTTTTGACTCTAAATGACTGTTGGATGTGAATTATGACTTTTTCAACTAAAATAAGTGTGTTTAAAGACATTTCTGTGCCTGAAAAGGGTCAAAATTGAAGCTTTTGAGTAAGCAAAACTCTGTAAAAATGGCACTTTTGGTCACTGTGAGGGTTTAAAAAGTGGTTATTCAACATGAGGCACGATCCAATTGACATTTTGAATAATTTTTGGTACAGTCCCAAAAATCAATTTTCGGATGAAAAACGATGACTCCGGACATGTCGAACGTTCCCAAAATGGTCTATAATGATGAAATTTTAACATTTAATCTTTTGACTCTAAATGACTGTTGGATGTGCATTATGACTTTTTCAACTAAAATAAGTGTGTTTAAAGTCATTTCTGTGCCTGAAACGGGTCAAAATTGAAGCTTTTGAGTTAGCAAAACTCTGTAAAAATGGCAATTTTGGTCGCTGTGAGGGTTTAAAAAGTGGTTATTCAACATGAGGCACGATCCAATTGACATTTTGAATCATTTTTGGTACAGTCCAAAAAATCAATTTTCGGATGAAAAACGATGACTCCGGACATGTCGAACGTTCCCAAAATGGTCTATAATGATGAAATTTTAACATTTAATCTTTTGACTCTAAATGACTGTTGGATGTGAATTATGACTTTTTCAACTAAAATAAGTGTGTTTAAAGTCATTTCTGTGCCTGAAACGGGTCAAAATTGAAGCTTTTGAGTAAGCAAAACTCTGTAAAAATGGCACTTTTGGTCACTGTGAGGGTTTAAAAAGTGGTTATTCAACATGAGGCACGATCCAATTGACATTTTGAATCATTTTTGGTACAGTCCAAAAAATCAATTTTCGGATGAAAAACGATGACTCCGGACATGTCGAACGTTCCCAAAATGGTCTATAATGATGAAATTTTAACATTTAATCTTTTGACTCTAAATGACTGTTGGATGTAAATTATGACTTTTTCAACTAAAATAAGTGTGTTTAAAGTCATTTCTGTGCCTGAAACGGGTCAAAATTGAAGCTTTTGAGTAAGCAAAACTCTGTAAAAATGGCACTTTTGGTCACTGTGAGGGTTTAAAAAGTGGTTATTCAACATGAGGCACGATCCAATTGACATTTTGAATCATTTTTGGTACAGTCCCAAAAATCAATTTTCGGATGAAAAATGATGACTCCGGACATGTCGAACGTTCCCAAAATGGTCTATAATGATGAAATTTTAACATTTAATCTTTTGACTCTAAATGACTGTTGGATGTGAATTATGACTTTTTCAACTAAAATAAGTGTGTTTAAAGTCATTTCTGTGCATGAAACGGGTCAAAATTGAAGCTTTTGAGTAAGCAAAACTCTGTAAAAATGGCACTTTTGGTCACTGTGAGGGTTTAAAAAGTGGTTATTCAACATGAGGCACGATCCAATCGACATTTTGAATCATTTTTGGTACAGTCCCAAAAATCAATTTTCGGATGAAAAACGATGACTCCGGACATGTCGAACGTTCACAAAATGGTCTATAATGATGAAATTTTAACATTTAATCTTTTGACTCTAAATGACTGTTGGATGTGCATTATGACTTTTTCAACTAAAATAAGTGTGTTTAAAGTCATTTCCGTGCCTGAAACGGGTCAAAATTGAAGCTTTTAAGTAAGCAAAACTCTGTAAAAATGGCAATTTTGGTCACTGTGAGGGTTTAAAAAGTGGTTATTGAACATGAGGCACGATCCAATTGACATTTTGAATCATTTTTGGTACAGTCCAAAAAATCAATTTTCGGATGAAAAACGATGACTCCGGACATGTCGAACGTTCCCAAAATGGTCAATAATGATGAAATTTTAACATTTAATCTTTTGACTCTAAATGACTGTTGGATGTGAATTATGACTTTTTCAACTAAAATAAGTGTGTTTAAAGTCATTTCTGTGCCTGAAACGGGTCAAAATTGATGCTTTTGAGTAAGCAAAACTCTGTAAAAATGGCACTTTTGGGCACTGTGAGGGTTTAAAAAGTAGTTATTCAACATGAGGCACGATCCAATTGACATTTTGAATCATTTTTGGTACAGTCCCAAAAATCAATTTTCGGATGAAAAACGATGACTCCGGACATGTCGAACGTTCCCAAAATGGTCTATAATGATGAAATTTTAACATTTAATCTTTTGACTCTAAATGACTGTTGGATGTGAATTATGACTTTTTCAACTAAAATAAGTGTGTTTAAAGTCATTTCTGTGCCTGAAACGGGTCAAAATTGAAGCTTTTGAGTAAGCAAAACTCTGTAAAAATGGCAATTTTGGTCACTGTGAGGGTTTAAAAAGTGGTTATTCAACATGAGGCACGATCCAATTGACATTTTGAATCATTTTTGGTACAGTCCAAAAAATCAATTTTCGGATGAAAAACGATGACTCCGGACATGTCGAACGTTCCCAAAATGGTCTATAATGATGAAATTTTAACATTTAATCTTTTGACTCTAAATGACTGTTGGATGTGAATTATGACTTTTTCAACTAAAATAAGTGTGTTTAAAGACATTTCTGTGCCTGAAAAGGGTCAAAATTGAAGCTTTTGAGTAAGCAAAACTCTGTAAAAATGGCACTTTTGGTCACTGTGAGGGTTTAAAAAGTGGTTATTCAACATGAGGCACGATCCAATTGACATTTTGAATCATTTTTGGTACAGTCCAAAAAATCAATTTTCGGATGAAAAACGATGACTCCGGACATGTCGAACGTTCCCAAAATGGTCTATAATGATGAAATTTTAACATTTAATCTTTTGACTCTAAATGACTGTTGGATGTGAATTATGACTTTTTCAACTAAAATAAGTGTGTTTAAAGACATTTCTGTGCCTGAAAAGGGTCAAAATTGAAGCTTTTGAGTAAGCAAAACTCTGTAAAAATGGCACTTTTGGTCACTGTGAGGGTTTAAAAAGTGGTTATTCAACATGAGGCACGATCCAATTGACATTTTGAATAATTTTTGGTACAGTCCCAAAAATCAATTTTCGGATGAAAAACGATGACTCCGGACATGTCGAACGTTCCCAAAATGGTCTATAATGATGAAATTTTAACATTTAATCTTTTGACTCTAAATGACTGTTGGATGTGCATTATGACTTTTTCAACTAAAATAAGTGTGTTTAAAGTCATTTCTGTGCCTGAAACGGGTCAAAATTGAAGCTTTTGAGTTAGCAAAACTCTGTAAAAATGGCAATTTTGGTCACTGTGAGGGTTTAAAAAGTGGTTATTCAACATGAGGCACGATCCAATTGACATTTTGAATCATTTTTGGTACAGTCCAAAAAATCAATTTTCGGATGAAAAACGATGACTCCGGACATGTCGAACGTTCCCAAAATGGTCTATAATGATGAAATTTTAACATTTAATCTTTTGACTCTAAATGACTGTTGGATGTGAATTATGACTTTTTCAACTAAAATAAGTGTGTTTAAAGTCATTTCTGTGCCTGAAACGGGTCAAAATTGAAGCTTTTGAGTAAGCAAAACTCTGTAAAAATGGCACTTTTGGTCACTGTGAGGGTTTAAAAAGTGGTTATTCAACATGAGGCACGATCCAATTGACATTTTGAATCATTTTTGGTACAGTCCAAAAAATCAATTTTCGGATGAAAAACGATGACTCCGGACATGTCGAACGTTCCCAAAATGGTCTATAATGATGAAATTTTAACATTTAATCTTTTGACTCTAAATGACTGTTGGATGTAAATTATGACTTTTTCAACTAAAATAAGTGTGTTTAAAGTCATTTCTGTGCCTGAAACGGGTCAAAATTGAAGCTTTTGAGTAAGCAAAACTCTGTAAAAATGGCACTTTTGGTCACTGTGAGGGTTTAAAAAGTGGTTATTCAACATGAGGCACGATCCAATTGACATTTTGAATCATTTTTGGTACAGTCCCAAAAATCAATTTTCGGATGAAAAATGATGACTCCGGACATGTCGAACGTTCCCAAAATGGTCTATAATGATGAAATTTTAACATTTAATCTTTTGACTCTAAATGACTGTTGGATGTGAATTATGACTTTTTCAACTAAAATAAGTGTGTTTAAAGTCATTTCTGTGCATGAAACGGGTCAAAATTGAAGCTTTTGAGTAAGCAAAACTCTGTAAAAATGGCACTTTTGGTCACTGTGAGGGTTTAAAAAGTGGTTATTCAACATGAGGCACGATCCAATTGACATTTTGAATCATTTTTGGTACAGTCCAAAAAATCAATTTTCGGATGAAAAACGATGACTCCGGACATGTCGAACGTTCCCAAAATGGTCTATAATGATGAAATTTTAACATTTAATCTTTTGACTCTAAATGACTGTTGGATGTGAATTATGACTTTTTCAACTAAAATAAGTGTGTTTAAAGACATTTCTGTGCCTGAAAAGGGTCAAAATGAAGCTTTTGAGTAAGCAAAACTCTGTAAAAATGGCACTTTTGGTCACTGTGAGGGTTTAAAAAGTGGTTATTCAACATGAGGCACGATCCAATTGACATTTTGAATAATTTTTGGTACAGTCCCAAAAATCAATTTTCGGATGAAAAACGATGACTCCGGACATGTCGAACGTTCCCAAAATGGTCTATAATGATGAAATTTTAACATTTAATCTTTTGACTCTAAATGACTGTTGGATGTGCATTATGACTTTTTCAACTAAAATAAGTGTGTTTAAAGTCATTTCTGTGCCTGAAACGGGTCAAAATTGAAGCTTTTGAGTTAGCAAAACTCTGTAAAAATGGCACTTTTGGTCACTGTGAGGGTTTAAAAAGTGGTTATTCAACATGAGGCACGATCCAATTGACATTTTGAATCATTTTTGGTACAGTCCCAAAAATCAATTTTCGGATGAAAAACGATGACTCCGGACATGTCGAACGTTCCCAAAATGGTCTATAATGATGAAATTTTAACATTTAATCTTTTGACTCCAAATGACTGTTGGATGTGCATTATGACTTTTTCAACTAAAATAAGTGTGTTTAAAGTCATTTCTGTGCCTGAAACGGGTCAAAATTGAAGCTTTTGAGTAAGCAAAACTCTGTAAAAATGGCAATTTTGGTCACTGTGAGGGTTTAAAAAGTGGTTATTCAACATGAGGCACGATCCAATTGACATTTTGAATCATTTTTGGTACAGTCCAAAAAATCAATTTTCGGATGAAAAATGATGACTCCGGACATGTCGAACGTTCCCAAAATGGTCTATAATGATGAAATTTTAACATTTAATCTTTTGACTCTAAATGACTGTTGGATGTAAATTATGACTTTTTCAACTAAAATAAGTGTGTTTAAAGTCATTTCTGTGCCTGAAACGGGTCAAAATTGAAGCTTTTGAGTAAGCAAAACTCTGTAAAAATGGCACTTTTGGTCACTGTGAGGGTTTAAAAAGTTGTTATTCAACATGAGGCACGATCCAATTGACATTTTGAATCATTTTTGGTACAGTCCAAAAAATCAATTTTCGGATGAAAAACGATGACTCCGGACATGTCGAACGTTCCCAAAATGGTCTATAATGATGAAATTTTAACATTTAATCTTTTGACTCTAAATGACTGTTGGATGTGAATTATGACTTTTTCAACTAAAATAAGTGTGTTTAAAGACATTTCTGTGCCTGAAAAGGGTCAAAATTGAAGCTTTTGAGTAAGCAAAACTCTGTAAAAATGGCACTTTTGGTCACTGTGAGGGTTTAAAAAGTGGTTATTCAACATGAGGCACGATCCAATTGACATTTTGAATCATTTTTGGTACAGTCCAAAAAATCAATTTTCGGATGAAAAACGATGACTCCGGACAAGTCGAACGTTCCCAAAATGGTCTATAATGATGAAATTTTAACATTTAATCTTTTGACTCTAAATGACTGTTGGATGTAAATTATGACTTTTTCAACTAAAATAAGTGTGTTTAAAGTCATTTCTGTGCCTGAAACGGGTCAAAATTGAAGCTTTTGAGTAAGCAAAACTCTGTAAAAATGGCACTTTTGGTCACTGTGAGGGTTTAAAAAGTGGTTATTCAACATGAGGCACGATCCAATTGACATTTTGAATCATTTTTGGTACAGTCCAAAAAATCAATTTTCAGATGAAAAACGATGACTCCGGACATGTCGAACGTTCCCAAAATGGTCTATAATGATGAAATTTTAACATTTAATCTTTTGACTCTAAATGACTGTTGGATGTAAATTATGACTTTTTCAACTAAAATAAGTGTGTTTAAAGTCATTTCTGTGCCTGAAATGGGTCAAAATTGAAGCTTTTGAGTAAGCAAAACTCTGTAAAAATGGCACTTTTGGTCACTGTGAGGGTTTAAAAAGTGGTTATTCAACATGAGGCACGATCCAATTGACATTTTGAATCATTTTTGGTACAGTCCCAAAAATCAATTTTCGGATGAAAAATGATGACTCCGGACATGTCGAACGTTCCCAAAATGGTCTATAATGATGAAATTTTAACATTTAATCTTTTGACTCTAAATGACTGTTGGATGTGAATTATGACTTTTTCAACTAAAATAAGTGTGTTTAAAGTCATTTCTGTGCCTGAAACTGGTCAAAATTGAAGCTTTTGAGTAAGCAAAACTCTGTAAAAATGGCACTTTTGGTCACTGTGAGGGTTTAAAAAGTGGTTATTCAACATGAGGCACGATCCAATTGACATTTTGAATCATTTTTGGTACAGTCCAAAAAATCAATTTTCGGATGAAAAACGATGACTCCGGACATGCCGAACGTTCCCAAAATGGTCTATAATGATGAAATTTTAACATTTAATCTTTTGACTCTAAATGACTGTTGGATGTGAATTATAACTTTTTCAACTAAAATAAGTGTGTTTAAAGTCATTTCTGTGCCTGAAACGGGTCAAAATTGAAGCTTTTGAGTAAGCAAAACTCTGTAAAAATGGCACTTTTGGTCACTGTGAGGGTTTAAAAAGTGGTTATTCAACATGAGGCACGATCCAATTGACATTTTGAATCATTTTTGGTACAGTCCAAAAAATCAATTTTCGGATGAAAAACGATGACTCCGGACATGTCGAACGTTCCCAAAATGGTCTATAATGATGAAATTTTAACATTTAATCTTTTGACTCTAAATGACTGTTGGATGTGAATTATGACTTTTTCAACTAAAATAAGTGTGTTTAAAGACATTTCTGTGCCTGAAAAGGGTCAAAATTGAAGCTTTTGAGTAAGCAAAACTCTGTAAAAATGGCACTTTTGGTCACTGTGAGGGTTTAAAAAGTGGTTATTCAACATGAGGCACGATCCAATTGACATTTTGAATAATTTTTGGTACAGTCCCAAAAATCAATTTTCGGATGAAAAACGATGACTCCGGACATGTCGAACGTTCCCAAAATGGTCTATAATGATGACATTTTAACATTTAATCTTTTGACTCTAAATGACTGTTGGATGTGCATTATGACTTTTTCAACTAAAATAAGTGTGTTTAAAGTCATTTCTGTGCCTGAAACGGGTCAAAATTGAAGCTTTTGAGTTAGCAAAACTCTGTAAAAATGGCAATTTTGGTCACTGTGAGGGTTTAAAAAGTGGTTATTCAACATGAGGCACGATCCAATTGACATTTTGAATCATTTTTGGTACAGTCCAAAAAATCAATTTTCGGATGAAAAACGATGACTCCGGACATGTCGAACGTTCCCAAAATGGTCTATAATGATGAAATTTTAACATTTAATCTTTTGACTCTAAATGACTGTTGGATGTGAATTATGACTTTTTCAACTAAAATAAGTGTGTTTAAAGTCATTTCTGTGCCTGAAACGGGTCAAAATTGAAGCTTTTGAGTAAGCAAAACTCTGTAAAAATGGCACTTTTGGTCACTGTGAGGGTTTAAAAAGTGGTTATTCAACATGAGGCACGATCCAATTGACATTTTGAATCATTTTTGGTACAGTCCAAAAAATCAATTTTCGGATGAAAAACGATGACTCCGGACATGTCGAACGTTCCCAAAATGGTCTATAATGATGAAATTTTAACATTTAATCTTTTGACTCTAAATGACTGTTGGATGTAAATTATGACTTTTTCAACTAAAATAAGTGTGTTTAAAGTCATTTCTGTGCCTGAAACGGGTCAAAATTGAAGCTTTTGAGTAAGCAAAACTCTGTAAAAATGGCACTTTTGGTCACTGTGAGGGTTTAAAAAGTGGTTATTCAACATGAGGCACGATCCAATTGACATTTTGAATCATTTTTGGTACAGTCCAAAAAATCAATTTTCGGATGAAAAACGATGACTCCGGACATGCCGAACGTTCCCAAAATGGTCTATAATGATGAAATTTTAACATTTAATCTTTTGACTCTAAATGACTGTTGGATGTGAATTATGACTTTTTCAACTAAAATAAGTGTGTTTAAAGTCATTTCTGTGCATGAAACGGGTCAAAATTGAAGCTTTTGAGTAAGCAAAACTCTGTAAAAATGGCACTTTTGGTCACTGTGAGGGTTTAAAAAGTGGTTATTCAACATGAGGCACGATCCAATTGACATTTTGAATCATTTTTGGTACAGTCCAAAAAATCAATTTTCGGATGAAAAACGATGACTCCGGACATGTCGAACGTTCCCAAAATGGTCTATAATGATGAAATTTTAACATTTAATCTTTTGACTCTAAATGACTGTTGGATGTGAATTATGACTTTTCAACTAAAATAAGTGTGTTTAAAGACATTTCTGTGCCTGAAAAGGGTCAAAATTGAAGCTTTTGAGTAAGCAAAACTCTGTAAAAATGGCACTTTTGGTCACTGTGAGGGTTTAAAAAGTGGTTATTCAACATGAGGCACGATCCAATTGACATTTTGAATAATTTTTGGTACAGTCCCAAAAATCAATTTTCGGATGAAAAACGATGACTCCGGACATGTCGAACGTTCCCAAAATGGTCTATAATGATGAAATTTTAACATTTAATCTTTTGACTCTAAATGACTGTTGGATGTGCATTATGACTTTTTCAACTAAAATAAGTGTGTTTAAAGTCATTTCTGTGCCTGAAACGGGTCAAAATTGAAGCTTTTGAGTTAGCAAAACTCTGTAAAAATGGCAATTTTGGTCGCTGTGAGGGTTTAAAAAGTGGTTATTCAACATGAGGCACGATCCAATTGACATTTTGAATCATTTTTGGTACAGTCCAAAAAATCAATTTTCGGATGAAAAACGATGACTCCGGACATGTCGAACGTTCCCAAAATGGTCTATAATGATGAAATTTTAACATTTAATCTTTTGACTCTAAATGACTGTTGGATGTGAATTATGACTTTTTCAACTAAAATAAGTGTGTTTAAAGTCATTTCTGTGCCTGAAACGGGTCAAAATTGAAGCTTTTGAGTAAGCAAAACTCTGTAAAAATGGCACTTTTGGTCACTGTGAGGGTTTAAAAAGTGGTTATTCAACATGAGGCACGATCCAATTGACATTTTGAATCATTTTTGGTACAGTCCCAAAAATCAATTTTCGGATGAAAAATGATGACTCCGGACATGTCGAACGTTCCCAAAATGGTCTATAATGATGAAATTTTAACATTTAATCTTTTGACTCTAAATGACTGTTGGATGTGAATTATGACTTTTTCAACTAAAATAAGTGTGTTTAAAGTCATTTCTGTGCATGAAACGGGTCAAAATTGAAGCTTTTGAGTAAGCAAAACTCTGTAAAAATGGCACTTTTGGTCACTGTGAGGGTTTAAAAAGTGGTTATTCAACATGAGGCACGATCCAATCGACATTTTGAATCATTTTTGGTACAGTCCCAAAAATCAATTTTTGGATGAAAAACGATGACTCCGGACATGTCGAACGTTCACAAAATGGTCTATAATGATGAAATTTTAACATTTAATCTTTTGACTCTAAATGACTGTTGGATGTGCATTATGACTTTTTCAACTAAAATAAGTGTGTTTAAAGTCATTTCCGTGCCTGAAACGGGTCAAAATTGAAGCTTTTAAGTAAGCAAAACTCTGTAAAAATGGCAATTTTGGTCACTGTGAGGGTTTAAAAAGTGGTTATTGAACATGAGGCACGATCCAATTGACATTTTGAATCATTTTTGGTACAGTCCAAAAAATCAATTTTCGGATGAAAAACGATGACTCCGGACATGTCGAACGTTCCCAAAATGGTCAATAATGATGAAATTTTAACATTTAATCTTTTGACTCTAAATGACTGTTGGATGTGAATTATGACTTTTTCAACTAAAATAAGTGTGTTTAAAGTCATTTCTGTGCCTGAAACGGGTCAAAATTGATGCTTTTGAGTAAGCAAAACTCTGTAAAAATGGCACTTTTGGGCACTGTGAGGGTTTAAAAAGTAGTTATTCAACATGAGGCACGATCCAATTGACATTTTGAATCATTTTTGGTACAGTCCCAAAAATCAATTTTCGGATGAAAAACGATGACTCCGGACATGTCGAACGTTCCCAAAATGGTCTATAATGATGAAATTTTAACATTTAATCTTTTGACTCTAAATGACTGTTGGATGTGAATTATGACTTTTTCAACTAAAATAAGTGTGTTTAAAGTCATTTCTGTGCCTGAAACGGGTCAAAATTGAAGCTTTTGAGTAAGCAAAACTCTGTAAAAATGGCACTTTTGGTCACTGTGAGGGTTTAAAAAGTGGTTATTCAACATGAGGCACGATCCAATTGACATTTTGAATCATTTTTGGTACAGTCCCAAAAATCAATTTTCGGATGAAAAACGATGACTCCGGACATGTCGAACGTTCCCAAAATGGTCTATAATGATGAAATTTTAACATTTAATCTTTTGACTCCAAATGACTGTTGGATGTGCATTATGACTTTTTCAACTAAAATAAGTGTGTTTAAAGTCATTTCTGTGCCTGAAACGGGTCAAAATTGAAGCTTTTGAGTAAGCAAAACTCTGTAAAAATGGCAATTTTGGTCACTGTGAGGGTTTAAAAAGTGGTTATTCAACATGAGGCACGATCCAATTGACATTTTGAATCATTTTTGGTACAGTCCAAAAAATCAATTTTCGGATGAAAAATGATGACTCCGGACATGTCGAACGTTCCCAAAATGGTCTATAATGATGAAATTTTAACATTTAATCTTTTGACTCTAAATGACTGTTGGATGTAAATTATGACTTTTTCAACTAAAATAAGTGTGTTTAAAGTCATTTCTGTGCCTGAAACGGGTCAAAATTGAAGCTTTTGAGTAAGCAAAACTCTGTAAAAATGGCACTTTTGGTCACTGTGAGGGTTTAAAAAGTTGTTATTCAACATGAGGCACGATCCAATTGACATTTTGAATCATTTTTGGTACAGTCCAAAAAATCAATTTTCGGATGAAAAACGATGACTCCGGACATGTCGAACGTTCCCAAAATGGTCTATAATGATGAAATTTTAACATTTAATCTTTTGACTCTAAATGACTGTTGGATGTGAATTATGACTTTTTCAACTAAAATAAGTGTGTTTAAAGACATTTCTGTGCCTGAAAAGGGTCAAAATTGAAGCTTTTGAGTAAGCAAAACTCTGTAAAAATGGCACTTTTGGTCACTGTGAGGGTTTAAAAAGTGGTTATTCAACATGAGGCACGATCCAATTGACATTTTGAATCATTTTTGGTACAGTCCAAAAAATCAATTTTCGGATGAAAAACGATGACTCCGGACATGTCGAACGTTCCCAAAATGGTCTATAATGATGAAATTTTAACATTTAATCTTTTGACTCTAAATGACTGTTGGATGTGAATTATGACTTTTTCAACTAAAATAAGTGTGTTTAAAGACATTTCTGTGCCTGAAAAGGGTCAAAATTGAAGCTTTTGAGTAAGCAAAACTCTGTAAAAATGGCACTTTTGGTCACTGTGAGGGTTTAAAAAGTGGTTATTCAACATGAGGCACGATCCAATTGACATTTTGAATAATTTTTGGTACAGTCCCAAAAATCAATTTTCGGATGAAAAACGATGACTCCGGACATGTCGAACGTTCCCAAAATGGTCTATAATGATGAAATTTTAACATTTAATCTTTTGACTCTAAATGACTGTTGGATGTGCATTATGACTTTTTCAACTAAAATAAGTGTGTTTAAAGTCATTTCTGTGCCTGAAACGGGTCAAAATTGAAGCTTTTGAGTTAGCAAAACTCTGTAAAAATGGCAATTTTGGTCACTGTGAGGGTTTAAAAAGTGGTTATTCAACATGAGGCACGATCCAATTGACATTTTGAATCATTTTTGGTACAGTCCAAAAAATCAATTTTCGGATGAAAAACGATGACTCCGGACATGTCGAACGTTCCCAAAATGGTCTATAATGATGAAATTTTAACATTTAATCTTTTGACTCTAAATGACTGTTGGATGTGAATTATGACTTTTTCAACTAAAATAAGTGTGTTTAAAGTCATTTCTGTGCCTGAAACGGGTCAAAATTGAAGCTTTTGAGTAAGCAAAACTCTGTAAAAATGGCACTTTTGGTCACTGTGAGGGTTTAAAAAGTGGTTATTCAACATGAGGCACGATCCAATTGACATTTTGAATCATTTTTGGTACAGTCCAAAAAATCAATTTTCGGATGAAAAACGATGACTCCGGACATGTCGAACGTTCCCAAAATGGTCTATAATGATGAAATTTTAACATTTAATCTTTTGACTCTAAATGACTGTTGGATGTAAATTATGACTTTTTCAACTAAAATAAGTGTGTTTAAAGTCATTTCTGTGCCTGAAACGGGTCAAAATTGAAGCTTTTGAGTAAGCAAAACTCTGTAAAAATGGCACTTTTGGTCACTGTGAGGGTTTAAAAAGTGGTTATTCAACATGAGGCACGATCCAATTGACATTTTGAATCATTTTTGGTACAGTCCCAAAAATCAATTTTCGGATGAAAAATGATGACTCCGGACATGTCGAACGTTCCCAAAATGGTCTATAATGATGAAATTTTAACATTTAATCTTTTGACTCTAAATGACTGTTGGATGTGAATTATGACTTTTTCAACTAAAATAAGTGTGTTTAAAGTCATTTCTGTGCATGAAACGGGTCAAAATTGAAGCTTTTGAGTAAGCAAAACTCTGTAAAAATGGCACTTTTGGTCACTGTGAGGGTTTAAAAAGTGGTTATTCAACATGAGGCACGATCCAATTGACATTTTGAATCATTTTTGGTACAGTCCAAAAAATCAATTTTCGGATGAAAAACGATGACTCCGGACATGTCGAACGTTCCCAAAATGGTCTATAATGATGAAATTTTAACATTTAATCTTTTGACTCTAAATGACTGTTGGATGTGAATTATGACTTTTTCAACTAAAATAAGTGTGTTTAAAGACATTTCTGTGCCTGAAAAGGGTCAAAATTGAAGCTTTTGAGTAAGCAAAACTCTGTAAAAATGGCACTTTTGGTCACTGTGAGGGTTTAAAAAGTGGTTATTCAACATGAGGCACGATCCAATTGACATTTTGAATAATTTTTGGTACAGTCCCAAAAATCAATTTTCGGATGAAAAACGATGACTCCGGACATGTCGAACGTTCCCAAAATGGTCTATAATGATGAAATTTTAACATTTAATCTTTTGACTCTAAATGACTGTTGGATGTGCATTATGACTTTTTCAACTAAAATAAGTGTGTTTAAAGTCATTTCTGTGCCTGAAACGGGTCAAAATTGAAGCTTTTGAGTTAGCAAAACTCTGTAAAAATGGCAATTTTGGTCACTGTGAGGGTTTAAAAAGTGGTTATTCAACATGAGGCACGATCCAATTGACATTTTGAATCATTTTTGGTACAGTCCAAAAAATCAATTTTCGGATGAAAAACGATGACTCCGGACATGTCGAACGTTCCCAAAATGGTCTATAATGATGAAATTTTAACATTTAATCTTTTGACTCTAAATGACTGTTGGATGTGAATTATGACTTTTTCAACTAAAATAAGTGTGTTTAAAGTCATTTCTGTGCCTGAAACGGGTCAAAATTGAAGCTTTTGAGTAAGCAAAACTCTGTAAAAATGGCACTTTTGGTCACTGTGAGGGTTTAAAAAGTGGTTATTCAACATGAGGCACGATCCAATTGACATTTTGAATCATTTTTGGTACAGTCCAAAAAATCAATTTTCGGATGAAAAACGATGACTCCGGACATGTCGAACGTTCCCAAAATGGTCTATAATGATGAAATTTTAACATTTAATCTTTTGACTCTAAATGACTGTTGGATGTAAATTATGACTTTTTCAACTAAAATAAGTGTGTTTAAAGTCATTTCTGTGCCTGAAACGGGTCAAAATTGAAGCTTTTGAGTAAGCAAAACTCTGTAAAAATGGCACTTTTGGTCACTGTGAGGGTTTAAAAAGTGGTTATTCAACATGAGGCACGATCCAATTGACATTTTGAATCATTTTTGGTACAGTCCCAAAAATCAATTTTCGGATGAAAAATGATGACTCCGGACATGTCGAACGTTCCCAAAATGGTCTATAATGATGAAATTTTAACATTTAATCTTTTGACTCTAAATGACTGTTGGATGTGAATTATGACTTTTTCAACTAAAATAAGTGTGTTTAAAGTCATTTCTGTGCATGAAACGGGTCAAAATTGAAGCTTTTGAGTAAGCAAAACTCTGTAAAAATGGCACTTTTGGTCACTGTGAGGGTTTAAAAAGTGGTTATTCAACATGAGGCACGATCCAATTGACATTTTGAATCATTTTTGGTACAGTCCAAAAAATCAATTTTCGGATGAAAAACGATGACTCCGGACATGTCGAACGTTCCCAAAATGGTCTATAATGATGAAATTTTAACATTTAATCTTTTGACTCTAAATGACTGTTGGATGTGAATTATGACTTTTTCAACTAAAATAAGTGTGTTTAAAGTCATTTCTGTGCATGAAACGGGTCAAAATTGAAGCTTTTGAGTAAGCAAAACTCTGTAAAAATGGCACTTTTGGTCACTGTGAGGGTTTAAAAAGTGGTTATTCAACATGAGGCACGATCCAATTGACATTTTGAATCATTTTTGGTACAGTCCAAAAAATCAATTTTCGGATGAAAAACGATGACTCCGGACATGTCGAACGTTCCCAAAATGGTCTATAATGATGAAATTTTAACATTTAATCTTTTGACTCTAAATGACTGTTGGATGTGAATTATGACTTTTTCAACTAAAATAAGTGTGTTTAAAGACATTTCTGTGCCTGAAAAGGGTCAAAATTGAAGCTTTTGAGTAAGCAAAACTCTGTAAAAATGGCACTTTTGGTCACTGTGAGGGTTTAAAAAGTGGTTATTCAACATGAGGCACGATCCAATTGACATTTTGAATAATTTTTGGTACAGTCCCAAAAATCAATTTTCGGATGAAAAACGATGACTCCGGACATGTCGAACGTTCCCAAAATGGTCTATAATGATGAAATTTTAACATTTAATCTTTTGACTCTAAATGACTGTTGGATGTGCATTATGACTTTTTCAACTAAAATAAGTGTGTTTAAAGTCATTTCTGTGCCTGAAACGGGTCAAAATTGAAGCTTTTGAGTTAGCAAAACTCTGTAAAAATGGCAATTTTGGTCACTGTGAGGGTTTAAAAAGTGGTTATTCAACATGAGGCACGATCCAATTGACATTTTGAATCATTTTTGGTACAGTCCAAAAAATCAATTTTCGGATGAAAAACGATGACTCCGGACATGTCGAACGTTCCCAAAATGGTCTATAATGATGAAATTTTAACATTTAATCTTTTGACTCTAAATGACTGTTGGATGTGAATTATGACTTTTTCAACTAAAATAAGTGTGTTTAAAGTCATTTCTGTGCCTGAAACGGGTCAAAATTGAAGCTTTTGAGTAAGCAAAACTCTGTAAAAATGGCACTTTTGGTCACTGTGAGGGTTTAAAAAGTGGTTATTCAACATGAGGCACGATCCAATTGACATTTTGAATCATTTTTGGTACAGTCCAAAAAATCAATTTTCGGATGAAAAACGATGACTCCGGACATGTCGAACGTTCCCAAAATGGTCTATAATGATGAAATTTTAACATTTAATCTTTTGACTCTAAATGACTGTTGGATGTAAATTATGACTTTTTCAACTAAAATAAGTGTGTTTAAAGTCATTTCTGTGCCTGAAACGGGTCAAAATTGAAGCTTTTGAGTAAGCAAAACTCTGTAAAAATGGCACTTTTGGTCACTGTGAGGGTTTAAAAAGTGGTTATTCAACATGAGGCATGATCCAATTGACATTTTGAATCATTTTTGGTACAGTCCCAAAAATCAATTTTCGGATGAAAAATGATGACTCCGGACATGTCGAACGTTCCCAAAATGGTCTATAAAGATGAAATTTTAACATTTAATCTTTTGACTCTAAATGACTGTTGGATGTGAATTATGACTTTTTCAACTAAAATAAGTGTGTTTAAAGTCATTTCTGTGCATGAAACGGGTCAAAATTGAAGCTTTTGAGTAAGCAAAACTCTGTAAAAATGGCACTTTTGGTCACTGTGAGGGTTTAAAAAGTGGTTATTCAACATGAGGCACGATCCAATCGACATTTTGAATCATTTTTGGTACAGTCCCAAAAATCAATTTTCGGATGAAAAACGATGACTCCGGACATGTCGAACGTTCACAAAATGGTCTATAATGATGAAATTTTAACATTTAATCTTTTGACTCTAAATGACTGTTGGATGTGCATTATGACTTTTTCAACTAAAATAAGTGTGTTTAAAGTCATTTCCGTGCCTGAAACGGGTCAAAATTGAAGCTTTTAAGTAAGCAAAACTCTGTAAAAATGGCAATTTTGGTCACTGTGAGGGTTTAAAAAGTGGTTATTGAACATGAGGCACGATCCAATTGACATTTTGAATCATTTTTGGTACAGTCCAAAAAATCAATTTTCGGATGAAAAACGATGACTCCGGACATGTCGAACGTTCCCAAAATGGTCAATAATGATGAAATTTTAACATTTAATCTTTTGACTCTAAATGACTGTTGGATGTGAATTATGACTTTTTCAACTAAAATAAGTGTGTTTAAAGTCATTTCTGTGCCTGAAACGGGTCAAAATTGATGCTTTTGAGTAAGCAAAACTCTGTAAAAATGGCACTTTTGGGCACTGTGAGGGTTTAAAAAGTAGTTATTCAACATGAGGCACGATCCAATTGACATTTTGAATCATTTTTGGTACAGTCCCAAAAATCAATTTTCGGATGAAAAACGATGACTCCGGACATGTCGAACGTTCCCAAAATGGTCTATAATGATGAAATTTTAACATTTAATCTTTTGACTCTAAATGACTGTTGGATGTGAATTATGACTTTTTCAACTAAAATAAGTGTGTTTAAAGTCATTTCTGTGCCTGAAACGGGTCAAAATTGAAGCTTTTGAGTAAGCAAAACTCTGTAAAAATGGCACTTTTGGTCACTGTGAGGGTTTAAAAAGTGGTTATTCAACATGAGGCACGATCCAATTGACATTTTGAATCATTTTTGGTACAGTCCAAAAAATCAATTTTCGGATGAAAAACGATGACTCCGGACATGTCGAACGTTCCCAAAATGGTCTATAATGATGAAATTTTAACATTTAATCTTTTGACTCTAAATGACTGTTGGATGTAAATTATGACTTTTTCAACTAAAATAAGTGTGTTTAAAGTCATTTCTGTGCCTGAAACGGGTCAAAATTGAAGCTTTTGAGTAAGCAAAACTCTGTAAAAATGGCACTTTTGGTCACTGTGAGGGTTTAAAAAGTGGTTATTCAACATGAGGCACGATCCAATTGACATTTTGAATCATTTTTGGTACAGTCCCAAAAATCAATTTTCGGATGAAAAATGATGACTCCGGACATGTCGAACGTTCCCAAAATGGTCTATAATGATGAAATTTTAACATTTAATCTTTTGACTCTAAATGACTGTTGGATGTGAATTATGACTTTTTCAACTAAAATAAGTGTGTTTAAAGTCATTTCTGTGCATGAAACGGGTCAAAATTGAAGCTTTTGAGTAAGCAAAACTCTGTAAAAATGGCACTTTTGGTCACTGTGAGGGTTTAAAAAGTGGTTATTCAACATGAGGCACGATCCAATCGACATTTTGAATCATTTTTGGTACAGTCCCAAAAATCAATTTTCGGATGAAAAACGATGACTCCGGACATGTCGAACGTTCCCAAAATGGTCAATAATGATGAAATTTTAACATTTAATCTTTTGACTCTAAATGACTGTTGGATGTGAATTATGACTTTTTCAACTAAAATAAGTGTGTTTAAAGTCATTTCTGTGCCTGAAAAGGGTCAAAATTGAAGCTTTTGAGTAAGCAAAACTCTGTAAAAATGGCACTTTTGGTCACTGTGAGGGTTTAAAAAGTGGTTATTCAACATGAGGCACGATCCAATTGACATTTTGAATAATTTTTGGTACAGTCCCAAAAATCAATTTTCGGATGAAAAACGATGACTCCGGACATGTCGAACGTTCCCAAAATGGTCTATAATGATGAAATTTTAACATTTAATCTTTTGACTCTAAATGACTGTTGGATGTGCATTATGACTTTTTCAACTAAAATAAGTGTGTTTAAAGTCATTTCTGTGCCTGAAACGGGTCAAAATTGAAGCTTTTGAGTTAGCAAAACTCTGTAAAAATGGCAATTTTGGTCACTGTGAGGGTTTAAAAAGTGGTTATTCAACATGAGGCACGATCCAATTGACATTTTGAATCATTTTTGGTACAGTCCAAAAAATCAATTTTCGGATGAAAAACGATGACTCCGGACATGTCGAACGTTCCCAAAATGGTCTATAATGATGAAATTTTAACATTTAATCTTTTGACTCTAAATGACTGTTGGATGTGAATTATGACTTTTTCAACTAAAATAAGTGTGTTTAAAGTCATTTCTGTGCCTGAAACGGGTCAAAATTGAAGCTTTTGAGTAAGCAAAACTCTGTAAAAATGGCACTTTTGGTCACTGTGAGGGTTTAAAAAGTGGTTATTCAACATGAGGCACGATCCAATTGACATTTTGAATCATTTTTGGTACAGTCCAAAAAATCAATTTTCGGATGAAAAACGATGACTCCGGACATGTCGAACGTTCCCAAAATGGTCTATAATGATGAAATTTTAACATTTAATCTTTTGACTCTAAATGACTGTTGGATGTAAATTATGACTTTTTCAACTAAAATAAGTGTGTTTAAAGTCATTTCTGTGCCTGAAACGGGTCAAAATTGAAGCTTTTGAGTAAGCAAAACTCTGTAAAAATGGCACTTTTGGTCACTGTGAGGGTTTAAAAAGTGGTTATTCAACATGAGGCACGATCCAATTGACATTTTGAATCATTTTTGGTACAGTCCCAAAAATCAATTTTCGGATGAAAAATGATGACTCCGGACATGTCGAACGTTCCCAAAATGGTCTATAATGATGAAATTTTAACATTTAATCTTTTGACTCTAAATGACTGTTGGATGTGAATTATGACTTTTTCAACTAAAATAAGTGTGTTTAAAGTCATTTCTGTGCATGAAACGGGTCAAAATTGAAGCTTTTGAGTAAGCAAAACTCTGTAAAAATGGCACTTTTGGTCACTGTGAGGGTTTAAAAAGTGGTTATTCAACATGAGGCACGATCCAATTGACATTTTGAATCATTTTTGGTACAGTCCAAAAAATCAATTTTCGGATGAAAAACGATGACTCCGGACATGTCGAACGTTCCCAAAATGGTCTATAATGATGAAATTTTAACATTTAATCTTTTGACTCTAAATGACTGTTGGATGTGAATTATGACTTTTTCAACTAAAATAAGTGTGTTTAAAGACATTTCTGTGCCTGAAAAGGGTCAAAATTGAAGCTTTTGAGTAAGCAAAACTCTGTAAAAATGGCACTTTTGGTCACTGTGAGGGTTTAAAAAGTGGTTATTCAACATGAGGCACGATCCAATTGACATTTTGAATCATTTTTGGTACAGTCCAAAAAATCAATTTTCGGATGAAAAACGATGACTCCGGACATGTCGAACGTTCCCAAAATGGTCTATAATGATGAAATTTTAACATTTAATCTTTTGACTCTAAATGACTGTTGGATGTGAATTATGACTTTTTCAACTAAAATAAGTGTGTTTAAAGTCATTTCTGTGCCTGAAACGGGTCAAAATTGAAGCTTTTGAGTAAGCAAAACTCTGTAAAAATGGCACTTTTGGTCACTGTGAGGGTTTAAAAAGTGGTTATTCAACATGAGGCACGATCCAATTGACATTTTGAATCATTTTTGGTACAGTCCAAAAAATCAATTTTCGGATGAAAAACGATGACTCCGGACATGTCGAACGTTCCCAAAATGGTCTATAATGATGAAATTTTAACATTTAATCTTTTGACTCTAAATGACTGTTGGATGTAAATTATGACTTTTTCAACTAAAATAAGTGTGTTTAAAGTCATTTCTGTGCATGAAACGGGTCAAAATTGAAGCTTTTGAGTAAGCAAAACTCTGTAAAAATGGCACTTTTGGTCACTGTGAGGGTTTAAAAAGTGGTTATTCAACATGAGGCACGATCCAATTGACATTTTGAATCATTTTTGGTACAGTCCAAAAAATCAATTTTCGGATGAAAAACGATGACTCCGGACATGTCGAACGTTCCCAAAATGGTCTATAATGATGAAATTTTAACATTTAATCTTTTGACTCTAAATGACTGTTGGATGTGAATTATGACTTTTTCAACTAAAATAAGTGTGTTTAAAGACATTTCTGTGCCTGAAAAGGGTCAAAATTGAAGCTTTTGAGTAAGCAAAACTCTGTAAAAATGGCACTTTTGGTCACTGTGAGGGTTTAAAAAGTGGTTATTCAACATGAGGCACGATCCAATTGACATTTTGAATCATTTTTGGTACAGTCCAAAAAATCAATTTTCGGATGAAAAACGATGACTCCGGACATGTCGAACGTTCCCAAAATGGTCTATAATGATGAAATTTTAACATTTAATCTTTTGACTCTAAATGACTGTTGGATGTGAATTATGACTTTTTCAACTAAAATAAGTGTGTTTAAAGTCATTTCTGTGCCTGAAACGGGTCAAAATTGAAGCTTTTGAGTAAGCAAAACTCTGTAAAAATGGCACTTTTGGTCACTGTGAGGGATTAAAAAGTGGTTATTCAACATGAGGCACGATCCAATTGACATTTTGAATCATTTTTGGTACAGTCCAAAAAATCAATTTTCGGATGAAAAACGATGACTCCGGACATGTCGAACGTTCCCAAAATGGTCTATAATGATGAAATTTTAACATTTAATCTTTTGACTCTAAATGACTGTTGGATGTAAATTATGACTTTTTCAACTAAAATAAGTGTGTTTAAAGTCATTTCTGTGCCTGAAACGGGTCAAAATTGAAGCTTTTGAGTAAGCAAAACTCTGTAAAAATGGCACTTTTGGTCACTGTGAGGGTTTAAAAAGTGGTTATTCAACATGAGGCACGATCCAATTGACATTTTGAATCATTTTTGGTACAGTCCCAAAAATCAATTTTCGGATGAAAAATGATGACTCCGGACATGTCGAACGTTCCCAAAATGGTCTATAATGATGAAATTTTAACATTTAATCTTTTGACTCTAAATGACTGTTGGATGTGAATTATGACTTTTTCAACTAAAATAAGTGTGTTTAAAGTCATTTCTGTGCATGAAACGGGTCAAAATTGAAGCTTTTGAGTAAGCAAAACTCTGTAAAAATGGCACTTTTGGTCACTGTGAGGGTTTAAAAAGTGGTTATTCAACATGAGGCACGATCCAATTGACATTTTGAATCATTTTTGGTACAGTCCAAAAAATCAATTTTCGGATGAAAAACGATGACTCCGGACATGTCGAACGTTCCCAAGATGGTCTATAATGATGAAATTTTAACATTTAATCTTTTGACTCTAAATGACTGTTGGATGTGAATTATGACTTTTTCAACTAAAATAAGTGTGTTTAAAGACATTTCTGTGCCTGAAAAGGGTCAAAATTGAAGCTTTTGAGTAAGCAAAACTCTGTAAAAATGGCACTTTTGGTCACTGTGAGGGTTTAAAAAGTGGTTATTCAACATGAGGCACGATCCAATTGACATTTTGAATAATTTTTGGTACAGTCCCAAAAATCAATTTTCGGATGAAAAACGATGACTCCGGACATGTCGAACGTTCCCAAAATGGTCTATAATGATGAAATTTTAACATTTAATCTTTTGACTCTAAATGACTGTTGGATGTGCATTATGACTTTTTCAACTAAAATAAGTGTGTTTAAAGTCATTTCTGTGCCTGAAACGGGTCAAAATTGAAGCTTTTGAGTTAGCAAAACTCTGTAAAAATGGCAATTTTGGTCACTGTGAGGGTTTAAAAAGTGGTTATTCAACATGAGGCACGATCCAATTGACATTTTGAATCATTTTTGGTACAGTCCAAAAAATCAATTTTCGGATGAAAAACGATGACTCCGGACATGTCGAACGTTCCCAAAATGGTCTATAATGATGAAATTTTAACATTTAATCTTTTGACTCTAAATGACTGTTGGATGTGAATTATGACTTTTTCAACTAAAATAAGTGTGTTTAAAGTCATTTCTGTGCCTGAAACGGGTCAAAATTGAAGCTTTTGAGTAAGCAAAACTCTGTAAAAATGGCACTTTTGGTCACTGTGAGGGTTTAAAAAGTGGTTATTCAACATGAGGCACGATCCAATTGACATTTTGAATCATTTTTGGTACAGTCCAAAAAATCAATTTTCGGATGAAAAACGATGACTCCGGACATGTCGAACGTTCCCAAAATGGTCTATAATGATGAAATTTTAACATTTAATCTTTTGACTCTAAATGACTGTTGGATGTAAATTATGACTTTTTCAACTAAAATAAGTGTGTTTAAAGTCATTTCTGTGCCTGAAACGGGTCAAAATTGAAGCTTTTGAGTAAGCAAAACTCTGTAAAAATGGCACTTTTGGTCACTGTGAGGGTTTAAAAAGTGGTTATTCAACATGAGGCACGATCCAATTGACATTTTGAATCATTTTTGGTACAGTCCCAAAAATCAATTTTCGGATGAAAAATGATGACTCCGGACATGTCGAACGTTCCCAAAATGGTCTATAATGATGAAATTTTAACATTTAATCTTTTGACTCTAAATGACTGTTGGATGTGAATTATGACTTTTTCAACTAAAATAAGTGTGTTTAAAGTCATTTCTGTGCATGAAACGGGTCAAAATTGAAGCTTTTGAGTAAGCAAAACTCTGTAAAAATGGCACTTTTGGTCACTGTGAGGGTTTAAAAAGTGGTTATTCAACATGAGGCACGATCCAATCGACATTTTGAATCATTTTTGGTACAGTCCCAAAAATCAATTTTCGGATGAAAAACGATGACTCCGGACATGTCGAACGTTCACAAAATGGTCTATAATGATGAAATTTTAACATTTAATCTTTTGACTCTAAATGACTGTTGGATGTGCATTATGACTTTTTCAACTAAAATAAGTGTGTTTAAAGTTATTTCCGTGCCTGAAACGGGTCAAAATTGAAGCTTTTAAGTAAGCAAAACTCTGTAAAAATGGCAATTTTGGTCACTGTGAGGGTTTAAAAAGTGGTTATTGAACATGAGGCACGATCCAATTGACATTTTGAATCATTTTTGGTACAGTCCAAAAAATCAATTTTCGGATGAAAAACGATGACTCCGGACATGTCGAACGTTCCCAAAATGGTCAATAATGATGAAATTTTAACATTTAATCTTTTGACTCTAAATGACTGTTGGATGTGAATTATGACTTTTTCAACTAAAATAAGTGTGTTTAAAGTCATTTCTGTGCCTGAAACGGGTCAAAATTGATGCTTTTGAGTAAGCAAAACTCTGTAAAAATGGCACTTTTGGGCACTGTGAGGGTTTAAAAAGTAGTTATTCAACATGAGGCACGATCCAATTGACATTTTGAATCATTTTTGGTACAGTCCCAAAAATCAATTTTCGGATGAAAAACGATGACTCCGGACATGTCGAACGTTCCCAAAATGGTCTATAATGATGAAATTTTAACATTTAATCTTTTGACTCTAAATGACTGTTGGATGTAAATTATGACTTTTTCAACTAAAATAAGTGTGTTTAAAGTCATTTCTGTGCCTGAAACGGGTCAAAATTGAAGCTTTTGAGTAAGCAAAACTCTGTAAAAATGGCACTTTTGGTCACTGTGAGGGTTTAAAAAGTGGTTATTCAACATGAGGCACGATCCAATTGACATTTTGAATCATTTTTGGTACAGTCCCAAAAATCAATTTTCGGATGAAAAATGATGACTCCGGACATGTCGAACGTTCCCAAAATGGTCTATAATGATGAAATTTTAACATTTAATCTTTTGACTCTAAATGACTGTTGGATGTGAATTATGACTTTTTCAACTAAAATAAGTGTGTTTAAAGTCATTTCTGTGCATGAAACGGGTCAAAATTGAAGCTTTTGAGTAAGCAAAACTCTGTAAAAATGGCACTTTTGGTCACTGTGAGGGTTTAAAAAGTGGTTATTCAACATGAGGCACGATCCAATTGACATTTTGAATCATTTTTGGTACAGTCCCAAAAATCAATTTTCGGATGAAAAATGATGACTCCGGACATGTCGAACGTTCCCAAAATGGTCTATAATGATGAAATTTTAACATTTAATCTTTTGACTCTAAATGACTGTTGGATGTGAATTATGACTTTTTCAACTAAAATAAGTGTGTTTAAAGTCATTTCTGTGCATGAAACGGGTCAAAATTGAAGCTTTTGAGTAAGCAAAACTCTGTAAAAATGGCACTTTTGGTCACTGTGAGGGTTTAAAAAGTGGTTATTCAACATGAGGCACGATCCAATCGACATTTTGAATCATTTTTGGTACAGTCCCAAAAATCAATTTTCGGATGAAAAACGATGACTCCGGACATGTCGAACGTTCACAAAATGGTCTATAATGATGAAATTTTAACATTTAATCTTTTGACTCTAAATGACTGTTGGATGTGCATTATGACTTTTTCAACTAAAATAAGTGTGTTTAAAGTCATTTCCGTGCCTGAAACGGGTCAAAATTGAAGCTTTTAAGTAAGCAAAACTCTGTAAAAATGGCAATTTTGGTCACTGTGAGGGTTTAAAAAGTGGTTATTGAACATGAGGCACGATCCAATTGACATTTTGAATCATTTTTGGTACAGTCCAAAAAATCAATTTTCGGATGAAAAACGATGACTCCGGACATGTCGAACGTTCCCAAAATGGTCAATAATGATGAAATTTTAACATTTAATCTTTTGACTCTAAATGACTGTTGGATGTGAATTATGACTTTTTCAACTAAAATAAGTGTGTTTAAAGTCATTTCTGTGCCTGAAACGGGTCAAAATTGATGCTTTTGAGTAAGCAAAACTCTGTAAAAATGGCACTTTTGGGCACTGTGAGGGTTTAAAAAGTAGTTATTCAACATGAGGCACGATCCAATTGACATTTTGAATCATTTTTGGTACAGTCCCAAAAATCAATTTTCGGATGAAAAACGATGACTCCGGACATGTCGAACGTTCCCAAAATGGTCTATAATGATGAAATTTTAACATTTAATCTTTTGACTCTAAATGACTGTTGGATGTGAATTATGACTTTTTCAACTAAAATAAGTGTGTTTAAAGTCATTTCTGTGCCTGAAACGGGTCAAAATTGAAGCTTTTGAGTAAGCAAAACTCTGTAAAAATGGCACTTTTGGTCACTGTGAGGGTTTAAAAAGTGGTTATTCAACATGAGGCACGATCCAATTGACATTTTGAATCATTTTTGGTACAGTCCCAAAAATCAATTTTCGGATGAAAAACGATGACTCCGGACATGTCGAACGTTCCCAAAATGGTCTATAATGATGAAATTTTAACATTTAATCTTTTGACTCCAAATGACTGTTGGATGTGCATTATGACTTTTTCAACTAAAATAAGTGTGTTTAAAGTCATTTCTGTGCCTGAAACGGGTCAAAATTGAAGCTTTTGAGTAAGCAAAACTCTGTAAAAATGGCAATTTTGGTCACTGTGAGGGTTTAAAAAGTGGTTATTCAACATGAGGCACGATCCAATTGACATTTTGAATCATTTTTGGTACAGTCCAAAAAATCAATTTTCGGATGAAAAATGATGACTCCGGACATGTCGAACGTTCCCAAAATGGTCTATAATGATGAAATTTTAACATTTAATCTTTTGACTCTAAATGACTGTTGGATGTAAATTATGACTTTTTCAACTAAAATAAGTGTGTTTAAAGTCATTTCTGTGCCTGAAACGGGTCAAAATTGAAGCTTTTGAGTAAGCAAAACTCTGTAAAAATGGCACTTTTGGTCACTGTGAGGGTTTAAAAAGTTGTTATTCAACATGAGGCACGATCCAATTGACATTTTGAATCATTTTTGGTACAGTCCAAAAAATCAATTTTCGGATGAAAAACGATGACTCCGGACATGTCGAACGTTCCCAAAATGGTCTATAATGATGAAATTTTAACATTTAATCTTTTGACTCTAAATGACTGTTGGATGTGAATTATGACTTTTTCAACTAAAATAAGTGTGTTTAAAGACATTTCTGTGCCTGAAAAGGGTCAAAATTGAAGCTTTTGAGTAAGCAAAACTCTGTAAAAATGGCACTTTTGGTCACTGTGAGGGTTTAAAAAGTGGTTATTCAACATGAGGCACGATCCAATTGACATTTTGAATCATTTTTGGTACAGTCCAAAAAATCAATTTTCGGATGAAAAACGATGACTCCGGACATGTCGAACGTTCCCAAAATGGTCTATAATGATGAAATTTTAACATTTAATCTTTTGACTCTAAATGACTGTTGGATGTGAATTATGACTTTTTCAACTAAAATAAGTGTGTTTAAAGACATTTCTGTGCCTGAAAAGGGTCAAAATTGAAGCTTTTGAGTAAGCAAAACTCTGTAAAAATGGCACTTTTGGTCACTGTGAGGGTTTAAAAAGTGGTTATTCAACATGAGGCACGATCCAATTGACATTTTGAATAATTTTTGGTACAGTCCCAAAAATCAATTTTCGGATGAAAAACGATGACTCCGGACATGTCGAACGTTCCCAAAATGGTCTATAATGATGAAATTTTAACATTTAATCTTTTGACTCTAAATGACTGTTGGATGTGCATTATGACTTTTTCAACTAAAATAAGTGTGTTTAAAGTCATTTCTGTGCCTGAAACGGGTCAAAATTGAAGCTTTTGAGTTAGCAAAACTCTGTAAAAATGGCAATTTTGGTCACTGTGAGGGTTTAAAAAGTGGTTATTCAACATGAGGCACGATCCAATTGACATTTTGAATCATTTTTGGTACAGTCCAAAAAATCAATTTTCGGATGAAAAACGATGACTCCGGACATGTCGAACGTTCCCAAAATGGTCTATAATGATGAAATTTTAACATTTAATCTTTTGACTCTAAATGACTGTTGGATGTGAATTATGACTTTTTCAACTAAAATAAGTGTGTTTAAAGTCATTTCTGTGCCTGAAACGGGTCAAAATTGAAGCTTTTGAGTAAGCAAAACTCTGTAAAAATGGCACTTTTGGTCACTGTGAGGGTTTAAAAAGTGGTTATTCAACATGAGGCACGATCCAATTGACATTTTGAATCATTTTTGGTACAGTCCCAAAAATCAATTTTCGGATGAAAAATGATGACTCCGGACATGTCGAACGTTCCCAAAATGGTCTATAATGATGAAATTTTAACATTTAATCTTTTGACTCTAAATGACTGTTGGATGTGAATTATGACTTTTTCAACTAAAATAAGTGTGTTTAAAGTCATTTCTGTGCATGAAACGGGTCAAAATTGAAGCTTTTGAGTAAGCAAAACTCTGTAAAAATGGCACTTTTGGTCACTGTGAGGGTTTAAAAAGTGGTTATTCAACATGAGGCACGATCCAATCGACATTTTGAATCATTTATGGTACAGTCCCAAAAATCAATTTTCGGATGAAAAACGATGACTCCGGACATGTCGAACGTTCACAAAATGGTCTATAATGATGAAATTTTAACATTTAATCTTTTGACTCTAAATGACTGTTGGATGTGCATTATGACTTTTTCAACTAAAATAAGTGTGTTTAAAGTCATTTCCGTGCCTGAAACGGGTCAAAATTGAAGCTTTTAAGTAAGCAAAACTCTGTAAAAATGGCAATTTTGGTCACTGTGAGGGTTTAAAAAGTGGTTATTGAACATGAGGCACGATCCAATTGACATTTTGAATCATTTTTGGTACAGTCCAAAAAATCAATTTTCGGATGAAAAACGATGACTCCGGACATGTCGAACGTTCCCAAAATGGTCAATAATGATGAAATTTTAACATTTAATCTTTTGACTCTAAATGACTGTTGGATGTGAATTATGACTTTTTCAACTAAAATAAGTGTGTTTAAAGTCATTTCTGTGCCTGAAACGGGTCAAAATTGATGCTTTTGAGTAAGCAAAACTCTGTAAAAATGGCACTTTTGGGCACTGTGAGGGTTTAAAAAGTAGTTATTCAACATGAGGCACGATCCAATTGACATTTTGAATCATTTTTGGTACAGTCCCAAAAATCAATTTTCGGATGAAAAACGATGACTCCGGACATGTCGAACGTTCCCAAAATGGTCTATAATGATGAAATTTTAACATTTAATCTTTTGACTCAAAATGACTGTTGGATGTGAATTATGACTTTTTCAACTAAAATAAGTGTGTTTAAAGTCATTTCTGTGCCTGAAACGGGTCAAAATTGAAGCTTTTGAGTAAGCAAAACTCTGTAAAAATGGCACTTTTGGTCACTGTGAGGGTTTAAAAAGTGGTTATTCAACATGAGGCACGATCCAATTGACATTTTGAATCATTTTTGGTACAGTCCCAAAAATCAATTTTCGGATGAAAAACGATGACTCCGGACATGTCGAACGTTCCCAAAATGGTCTATAATGATGAAATTTTAACATTTAATCTTTTGACTCCAAATGACTGTTGGATGTGCATTATGACTTTTTCAACTAAAATAAGTGTGTTTAAAGTCATTTCTGTGCCTGAAACGGGTCAAAATTGAAGCTTTTGAGTAAGCAAAACTCTGTAAAAATGGCAATTTTGGTCACTGTGAGGGTTTAAAAAGTGGTTATTCAACATGAGGCACGATCCAATTGACATTTTGAATCATTTTTGGTACAGTCCAAAAAATCAATTTTCGGATGAAAAACGATGACTCCGGACATGTCGAACGTTCCCAAAATGGTCTATAATGATGAAATTTTAACATTTAATCTTTTGACTCTAAATGACTGTTGGATGTGAATTATGACTTTTTCAACTAAAATAAGTGTGTTTAAAGACATTTCTGTGCCTGAAAAGGGTCAAAATTGAAGCTTTTGAGTAAGCAAAACTCTGTAAAAATGGCACTTTTGGTCACTGTGAGGGTTTAAAAAGTGGTTATTCAACATGAGGCACGATCCAATTGACATTTTGAATAATTTTTGGTACAGTCCCAAAAATCAATTTTCGGATGAAAAACGATGACTCCGGACATGTCGAACGTTCCCAAAATGGTCTATAATGATGAAATTTTAACATTTAATCTTTTGACTCTAAATGACTGTTGGATGTGCATTATGACTTTTTCAACTAAAATAAGTGTGTTTAAAGTCATTTCTGTGCCTGAAACGGGTCAAAATTGAAGCTTTTGAGTTAGCAAAACTCTGTAAAAATGGCACTTTTGGTCACTGTGAGGGTTTAAAAAGTGGTTATTCAACATGAGGCACGATCCAATTGACATTTTGAATCATTTTTGGTACAGTCCAAAAAATCAATTTTCGGATGAAAAACGATGACTCCGGACATGTCGAACGTTCCCAAAATGGTCTATAATGATGAAATTTTAACATTTAATCTTTTGACTCTAAATGACTGTTGGATGTAAATTATGACTTTTTCAACTAAAATAAGTGTGTTTAAAGTCATTTCTGTGCCTGAAACGGGTCAAAATTGAAGCTTTTGAGTAAGCAAAACTCTGTAAAAATGGCACTTTTGGTCACTGTGAGGGTTTAAAAAGTGGTTATTCAACATGAGGCACGATCCAATTGACATTTTGAATCATTTTTGGTACAGTCCCAAAAATCAATTTTCGGATGAAAAATGATGACTCCGGACATGTCGAAGGTTCCCAAAATGGTCTATAATGATGAAATTTTAACATTTAATCTTTTGACTCTAAATGACTGTTGGATGTGAATTATGACTTTTTCAACTAAAATAAGTGTGTTTAAAGTCATTTCTGTGCATGAAACGGGTCAAAATTGAAGCTTTTGAGTAAGCAAAACTCTGTAAAAATGGCACTTTTGGTCACTGTGAGGGTTTAAAAAGTGGTTATTCAACATGAGGCACGATCCAATCGACATTTTGAATCATTTTTGGTACAGTCCCAAAAATCAATTTTCGGCTGAAAAACGATGACTCCGGACATGTCGAACGTTCACAAAATGGTCTATAATGATGAAATTTTAACATTTAATCTTTTGACTCTAAATGACTGTTGGATGTGCATTATGACTTTTTCAACTAAAATAAGTGTGTTTAAAGTCATTTCCGTGCCTGAAACGGGTCAAAATTGAAGCTTTTAAGTAAGCAAAACTCTGTAAAAATGGCAATTTTGGTCACTGTGAGGGTTTAAAAAGTGGTTATTGAACATGAGGCACGATCCAATTGACATTTTGAATCATTTTTGGTACAGTCCAAAAAATCAATTTTCGGATGAAAAACGATGACTCCGGACATGTCGAACGTTCCCAAAATGGTCAATAATGATGAAATTTTAACATTTAATCTTTTGACTCTAAATGACTGTTGGATGTGAATTATGACTTTTTCAACTAAAATAAGTGTGTTTAAAGTCATTTCTGTGCCTGAAACGGGTCAAAATTGATGCTTTTGAGTAAGCAAAACTCTGTAAAAATGGCACTTTTGGGCACTGTGAGGGTTTAAAAAGTAGTTATTCAACATGAGGCACGATCCAATTGACATTTTGAATCATTTTTGGTACAGTCCCAAAAATCAATTTTCGGATGAAAAACGATGACTCCGGACATGTCGAACGTTCCCAAAATGGTCTATAATGATGAAATTTTAACATTTAATCTTTTGACTCTAAATGACTGTTGGATGTGAATTATGACTTTTTCAACTAAAATAAGTGTGTTTAAAGTCATTTCTGTGCCTGAAACGGGTCAAAATTGAAGCTTTTGAGTAAGCAAAACTCTGTAAAAATGGCACTTTTGGTCACTGTGAGGGTTTAAAAAGTGGTTATTCAACATGAGGCACGATCCAATTGACATTTTGAATCATTTTTGGTACAGTCCCAAAAATCAATTTTCGGATGAAAAACGATGACTCCGGACATGTCGAACGTTCCCAAAATGGTCTATAATGATGAAATTTTAACATTTAATCTTTTGACTCCAAATGACTGTTGGATGTGCATTATGACTTTTTCAACTAAAATAAGTGTGTTTAAAGTCATTTCTGTGCCTGAAACGGGTCAAAATTGAAGCTTTTGAGTAAGCAAAACTCTGTAAAAATGGCAATTTTGGTCACTGTGAGGGTTTAAAAAGTGGTTATTCAACATGAGGCACGATCCAATTGACATTTTGAATCATTTTTGGTACAGTCCAAAAAATCAATTTTCGGATGAAAAACGATGACTCCGGACATGTCGAACGTTCCCAAAATGGTCTATAATGATGAAATTTTAACATTTAATCTTTTGACTCTAAATGACTGTTGGATGTAAATTATGACTTTTTCAACTAAAATAAGTGTGTTTAAAGTCATTTCTGTGCCTGAAACGGGTCAAAATTGAAGCTTTTGAGTAAGCAAAACTCTGTAAAAAATGGCACTTTTGGTCACTGTGAGGGTTTCAAAAGTGGTTATTCAACATGAGGCACGATCCAATTGACATTTTGAATCATTTTTGGTACAGTCCAAAAAATCAATTTTCGGATGAAAAACGATGACTCCGGACATGTCGAACGTTCCCAAAATGGTCTATAATGATGAAATTTTAACATTTAATCTTTTGACTCTAAATGACTGTTGGATGTGAATTATGACTTTTTCAACTAAAATAAGTGTGTTTAAAGACATTTCTGTGCCTGAAAAGGGTCAAAATTGAAGCTTTTGAGTAAGCAAAACTCTGTAAAAATGGCACTTTTGGTCACTGTGAGGGTTTAAAAAGTGGTTATTCAACATGAGGCACGATCCAATTGACATTTTGAATAATTTTTGGTACAGTCCCAAAAATCAATTTTCGGATGAAAAACGATGACTCCGGACATGTCGAACGTTCCCAAAATGGTCTATAATGATGAAATTTTAACATTTAATCTTTTGACTCTAAATGACTGTTGGATGTGCATTATGACTTTTTCAACTAAAATAAGTGTGTTTAAAGTCATTTCTGTGCCTGAAACGGGTCAAAATTGAAGCTTTTGAGTTAGCAAAACTCTGTAAAAATGGCAATTTTGGTCACTGTGAGGGTTTAAAAAGTGATTATTCAACATGAGGCACGATCCAATTGACATTTTGAATCATTTTTGGTACAGTCCAAAAAATCAATTTTCGGATGAAAAACGATGACTCCGGACATGTCGAACGTTCCCAAAATGGTCTATAATGATGAAATTTTAACATTTAATCTTTTGACTCTAAATGACTGTTGGATGTGAATTATGACTTTTTCAACTAAAATAAGTGTGTTTAAAGTCATTTCTGTGCCTGAAACGGGTCAAAATTGAAGCTTTTGAGTAAGCAAAACTCTGTAAAAATGGCACTTTTGGTCACTGTGAGGGTTTAAAAAGTGGTTATTCAACATGAGGCACGATCCAATTGACATTTTGAATCATTTTTGGTACAGTCCAAAAAATCAATTTTCGGATGAAAAACGATGACTCCGGACATGTCGAACGTTCCCAAAATGGTCTATAATGATGAAATTTTAACATTTAATCTTTTGACTCTAAATGACTGTTGGATGTAAATTATGACTTTTTCAACTAAAATAAGTGTGTTTAAAGTCATTTCTGTGCCTGAAACGGGTCAAAATTGAAGCTTTTGAGTAAGCAAAACTCTGTAAAAATGGCACTTTTGGTCACTGTGAGGGTTTAAAAAGTGGTTATTCAACATGAGGCACGATCCAATTGACATTTTGAATCATTTTTGGTACAGTCCCAAAAATCAATTTTCGGATGAAAAATGATGACTCCGGACATGTCAAACGTTCCCAAAATGGTCTATAATGATGAAATTTTTACATTTAATCTTTTGACTCTAAATGACTGTTGGATGTGAATTATGACTTTTTCAACTAAAATAAGTGTGTTTAAAGTCATTTCTGTGCATGAAACGGGTCAAAATTGAAGCTTTTGAGTAAGCAAAACTCTGTAAAAATGGCACTTTTGGTCACTGTGAGGGTTTAAAAAGTGGTTATTCAACATGAGGCACGATCCAATTGACATTTTGAATCATTTTTGGTACAGTCCCAAAAATCAATTTTCGGATGAAAAACGATGACTCCGGACATGTCGAACGTTCCCAAAATGGTCTATAATGATGAAATTTTAACATTTAATCTTTTGACTCTAAATGACTGTTGGATGTGAATTATGACTTTTTCAACTAAAATAAGTGTGTTTAAAGACATTTCTGTGCCTGAAAAGGGTCAAAATTGAAGCTTTTGAGTAAGCAAAACTCTGTAAAAATGGCACTTTTGGTCACTGTGAGGGTTTAAAAAGTGGTTATTCAACATGAGGCACGATCCAATTGACATTTTGAATAATTTTTGGTACAGTCCCAAAAATCAATTTTCGGATGAAAAACGATGACTCCGGACATGTCGAACGTTCCCAAAATGGTCTATAATGATGAAATTTTAACATTTAATCTTTTGACTCTAAATGACTGTTGGATGTGCATTATGACTTTTTCAACTAAAATAAGTGTGTTTAAAGTCATTTCTGTGCCTGAAACGGGTCAAAATTGAAGCTTTTGAGTTAGCAAAACTCTGTAAAAATGGCAATTTTGGTCACTGTGAGGGTTTAAAAAGTGGTTATTCAACATGAGGCACGATCCAATCGACATTTTGAATCATTTTTGGTACAGTCCAAAAAATCAATTTTCGGATGAAAAACGATGACTCCGGACATGTCGAACGTTCCCAAAATGGTCTATAATGATGAAATTTTAACATTTAATCTTTTGACTCTAAATGACTGTTGGATGTGAATTATGACTTTTTCAACTAAAATAAGTGTGTTTAAAGTCATTTCTGTGCCTGAAACGGGTCAAAATTGAAGCTTTTGAGTAAGCAAAACTCTGTAAAAATGGCACTTTTGGTCACTGTGAGGGTTTAAAAAGTGGTTATTCAACATGAGGCACGATCCAATTGACATTTTGAATCATTTTTGGTACAGTCCCAAAAATCAATTTTCGGATGAAAAATGATGACTCCGGACATGTCGAACGTTCCCAAAATGGTCTATAATGATGAAATTTTAACATTTAATCTTTTGACTCTAAATGACTGTTGGATGTGAATTATGACTTTTTCAACTAAAATAAGTGTGTTTAAAGTCATTTCTGTGCATGAAACGGGTCAAAATTGAAGCTTTTGAGTAAGCAAAACTCTGTAAAAATGGCACTTTTGGTCACTGTGAGGGTTTAAAAAGTGGTTATTCAACATGAGGCACGATCCAATTGACATTTTGAATCATTTTTGGTACAGTCCCAAAAATCAATTTTCGGATGAAAAACGATGACTCCGGACATGTCGAACGTTCACAAAATGGTCTATAATGATGAAATTTTAACATTTAATCTTTTGACTCTAAATGACTGTTGGATGTGCATTATGACTTTTTCAACTAAAATAAGTGTGTTTAAAGTCATTTCTGTGCCTGAAACGGGTCAAAATTGAAGCTTTTGAGTAAGCAAAACTCTGTAAAAATGGCAATTTTGGTCACTGTGAAGGTTTAAAAAGTGGTTATTCAACATGAGGCATGATCCAATTGACATTTTGAATCATTTTTGGTACAGTCCAAAAAATCGATTTTCGGATGAAAAACGATGACTCCGGACATGTCGAACGTTCCCAAAATGGTCTATAATGATGAAATTTTAACATTTAATCTTTTGACTCTAAATGACTGTTGGATGTGAATTATGACTTTTTCAACTAAAATAAGTGTGTTTAAAGTCATTTCCGTGCCTGAAACGGGTCAAAATTGAAGCTTTTAAGTAAGCAAAACTCTGTAAAAATGGCAATTTTGGTCACTGTGAGGGTTTAAAAAGTGGTTATTGAACATGAGGCACGATCCAATTGACATTTTGAATCATTTTTGGTACAGTCCAAAAAATCAATTTTCGGATGAAAAACGATGACTCCGGACATGTCGAACGTTCCCAAAATGGTCAATAATGATGAAATTTTAACATTTAATCTTTTGACTCTAAATGACTGTTGGATGTGAATTATGACTTTTTCAACTAAAATAAGTGTGTTTAAAGTCATTTCTGTGCCTGAAACGGGTCAAAATTGATGCTTTTGAGTAAGCAAAACTCTGTAAAAATGGCACTTTTGGGCACTGTGAGGGTTTAAAAAGTAGTTATTCAACATGAGGCACGATCCAATTGACATTTTGAATCATTTTTGGTACAGTCCCAAAAATCAATTTTCGGATGAAAAACGATGACTCCGGACATGTCGAACGTTCCCAAAATGGTCTATAATGATGAAATTTTAACATTTAATCTTTTGACTCTAAATGACTGTTGGATGTGAATTATGACTTTTTCAACTAAAATAAGTGTGTTTAAAGTCATTTCTGTGCCTGAAACGGGTCAAAATTGAAGCTTTTGAGTAAGCAAAACTCTGTAAAAATGGCAATTTTGGTCACTGTGAGGGTTTAAAAAGTGGTTATTCAACATGAGGCACGATCCAATTGACATTTTGAATCATTTTTGGTACAGTCCAAAAAATCAATTTTCGGATGAAAAACGATGACTCCGGACATGCCGAACGTTCCCAAAATGGTCTATAATGATGAAATTTTAACATTTAATCTTTTGACTCTAAATGACTGTTGGATGTGAATTATGACTTTTTCAACTAAAATAAGTGTGTTTAAAGTCATTTATGTGCCTGAAACGGGTCAAAATTGAAGCTTTTGAGTAAGCAAAACTCTGTAAAAATTGCACTTTTGGTCACTGTGAGGGTTTAAAAAGTGGTTATTCAACATGAGGCACGATCCAATTGACATTTTGAATCATTTTTGGTACAGTCCAAAAAATCAATTTTCGGATGAAAAACGATGACTCCGGACATGTCGAACGTTCCCAAAATGGTCTATAATGATGAAATTTTAACATTTAATCTTTTGACTGTAAATGACTGTTGGATGTGAATTATGACTTTTTCAACTAAAATAAGTGTGTTTAAAGTCATTTCTGTGCCTGAAACGGGTCAAAATTGAAGCTTTTGAGTAAGCAAAACTCTGTAAAAATGGCACTTTTGGGCACTGTGAGGGTTTAAAAAGTGGTTATTCAACATGAGGCACGATCCAATTGACATTTTGAATCATTTTTGGTACAGTCCCAAAAATCAATTTTCGGATGAAAAACGATGACTCCGGACATGTCGAACGTTCCCAAAATGGTCTATAATGATGAAATTTTAACATTTAATCTTTTGACTCTAAATGACTGTTGGATGTGCATTATGACTTTTTCAACTAAAATAAGTGTGTTTAAAGTCATTTCTGTGCCTGAAACGGGTCAAAATTGAAGCCTTTGAGTAAGCAAAACTCTGTAAAAATGGCAATTTTGGTCAACGTGAGTGTTTAAAAAGTGGTTATTCAACATGAGGCACGATCCAATTGACATTTTGAAGCATTTTTGGTACAGTCAAAAAAATCAATTTTCGGATGAAAAACGATGACTCTGGACATGTCGAACGTTCCCAAAATGGTCTATAATGATTAAATTTTAACATTTAATCTTTTGACTCTAAATGACTGTTGGATGTGAATTATGACTTTTTCAACTAAAATAAGTGTGTTTAAAGTCATTTCTGTGCCTGAAACGGGTCAAAATTGAAGCTTTTGAGTAAGCAAAACTCTGTAAAAATGGCACTTTTGGTCACTGTGAGGGTTTAAAAAGTGGTTATTCAACATGAGGCACGATCCAATTGACATTTTGAATCATTTTTGGTACAGTCCAAAAAATCAATTTTCGGATGAAAAACGATGACCCCGGACATGCCGAACGTTCCCAAAATGGTCTATAACCTCTTCGCCGCTAATGACAAGGGAAACTCGTCATGGACTTTCCATTGATTTCAATGGAAATTACATTGAAGCTGTAAAATAGCCTTAGCAGTAAAGGGGTTAATGATGAAATTTTAACATTTAATCTTTTGACTCTAAATGACTGTTGGATGTGAATTATGACTTTTTCAACTAAAATAAGTGTGTTTAAAGTCATTTCTGTGCCTGAAACGGGTCAAAATTGAAGCTTTTGAGTAAGCAAAACTCTGTAAAAATGGCACTTTTGGTCACTGTGAGGGTTTAAAAAGTTGTTATTCAACATGAGGCACGATCCATTTGACATTTTGAATCATTTTTGGTACAGTCCAAAAAAATCAATTTTCGGATGAAAAACGATGACTCCGGACATGTCGAACGTTCCCGTCTATAATGATTGACATTTTAACATTTAATCTTTTGACTCTAAGATGACTGTTGGGTGTGAAATATGACTTTTTCAACTTAAATAAGTGTGTTTAAGTCATTTCTGTGCCTGAAACGGGTCAAAATTGAAGCTTTTGAGTAAGCAAAACTCTGTAAAAATGGCACTTTTGGTCACTGTGAGGGTTTAAAAAGTGGTTATTCAACATGAGGCACGATCCAATTGACATTTTGAATCATTTTTGGTACAGTCCCAAAAATCAATTTTCGGATGAAAAACGATGACTCCGGACATGCCGAACGTTCCAAAATGGTCTATAATGAAGAAATTTTAAACATTTAATCTTTTGACTCTAAATGACTGTTGGATGTGAATTATGACTTTTTCAACTAAAATAAGTGTGTTTAAAGTCATTTCTGTGCCTGAAACGGGTCAAAATTTAAGCTTTGAGTAAGCAAAACTCTGTAAAAATGGCACTTTTGGTCACTGTGAGGGTTTAACAGTGGTTATTCAACATGAGGCACGATCCAATTGACATTTTGAATCATTTTTGGTACAGTCCAAAAAATCAATTTTCAGATGAAAAACGATGACTCCGGACATGTCGAACGTTCCAAAATGGTCTATAATGATGAAATTTTAACATTTAATCTTTTGACTCTAAATGACTGTTGGATGTAAATTATGACTTTTTCAACTAAAATAAGTGTGTTTAAAGTCATTTCTGTGCCTGAAACGGGTCAAAATTGAAGCTTTTGAGTAAGCAAAACTCTGTAAAAATGGCACTTTTGGTCACTGTGAGGGTTTAAAAAGTGGTTATTCAACATGAGGCACGATCCAATTGACATTTTGAATCATTTTTGGTACAGTCCCAAAAATCAATTTTCGGATGAAAAATGATGACTCCGGACATGCCGAACGTTCCCAAAATGGTCTATAATGATGAAATTTTAACATTTAATCTTTTGACTCTAAATGACTGTTGGATGTGAATTATGACTTTTTCAACTAAAATAAGTGTGTTTAAAGTCATTTCTGTGCCTGAAACGGGTCAAAATTGAAGCTTTTGAGTAAGCAAAACTCTGTAAAAATGGCACTTTTGGTCACTGTGAGGGTTTAAAAAGTGGTTATTCAACATGAGGCACGATCCAATTGACATTTTGAATCATTTTTGGTACAGTCCAAAAAATCAATTTTCGGATGAAAAACGATGACTCCGGACATGTCGAACGTTCCCAAAATGGGTCTATAATGATGAAATTTTAACATTTAATCTTTTGACTCTAAATGACTGTTGGATGTGAATTATGACTTTTTCAACTAAAATAAGTGTGTTTAAAGTCATTTCTGTGCCTGAAAAGGGTCAAAATTGAAGCTTTTGAGTAAGCAAAACTCTGTAAAAATTGGCAATTTTGGTCACTGTGAGGGTTTAAAAAGTGGTTATTCAACATGAGGCACGATCCAATTGACATTTTGAATCATTTTTGGTACAGTCCAAAAAAATCAATTTTCGGATGAAAAACGATGACTCCGGACATGTCGAACGTTCCCAAAATGGTCTATAATGATGAAATTTTAACATTTAATCTTTGACTCTAAATGACTGTTGGATGTGAATTATGACTTTTTCAACTAAAATAAGTGTGTTTAAAGTCATTTCTGTGCCTGAAACGGGTCAAAATTGAAGCTTTTGAGTAAGCAAAACTCTGTAAAAATGGCACTTTTGGTCACTGTGAGGGTTTAAAAAGTGGTTATTCAACATGAGGCACGATCCAATTGACATTTTGAATCATTTTTGGTACAGTCCCCAAAAATCCATTTTCGGATGAAAAACGATGATTCCGGACATGTCGAACGTTCCCAAAATGGTCTATAATGATGAAATTTTAACATTTAATCTTTTGACTCTAAATGACTGTTGGATGTGAAATATGACTTTTTCAACTTAAATAAGTGTGTTTAAAGTCATTTCTGTGCCTGAAACGGGTCAAAATTGAAGTTTTTGAGTAAGCAAAACTCTGTAAAAATGGCACTTTTGGTCACTGTGAGGGTTTAAAAGTGGTTATTCAACATGGAGGCACGATCCAATTGACATTTTGAATCATTTTTGGTACAGTCCCAAAAATCAATTTTCGGATCAAAAACGATGACTCCGGACATGTCGAACGTTCCCAAAAATGGTCTATAATGATGAAATTTTAACATTTAATCTTTTGACTCTAAATGACTGTTGGATGTGCATTATGACTTTTTCAACTAAAATAAGTGTGTTTAAAGTCATTTCTGTGCCTGAAACGGGTCAAAATTGAAGCTTTTGAGTAAGCAAAACTCTGTAAAAATGGCAATTTTGGTCACTGTGAAGGTTTAAAAAGTGGTTATTCAACATGAGGCATGATCCAATTGACATTTTGAATCATTTTTGGTACAGTCCAAAAAATCGATTTTCGGATGAAAAACGATGACTCCGGACATGTCGAACGTTCCCAAAATGGTCTATAATGATGAAATGTTAACATTTAATCTTTTGACTCTAAATGACTGTTGGATGTGAATTATGACTTTTTCAACTAAAATAAGTGTGTTTAAAGTCATTTCCGTGCCTGAAACGGGTCAAAATTGAAGCTTTTAAGTAAGCAAAACTCTGTAAAATGGCAATTTTGGTCACTGTGAGGGTTTAAAAAGTGGTTATTGAACATGAGGCACGATCCAATTGACATTTTGAATCATTTTTGGTACAGTCCAAAAAATCAATTTTCGGATGAAAAACGATGACTCCGGACATGTCGAACGTTCCCAAAATGGTCAATAATGATGAAATTTGAACATTTAATCTTTTGACTCTAAATGACTGTTGGATGTGAATTATGACTTTTTCAAATAATAAGTGTGTTTAAAGTCATTTCTGTGCCTGAAACGGGTCAAAATTGATGCTTTTGAGTAAGCAAAACTCTGTAAAAATGGCACTTTTGGGCACTGTGAGGGTTTAAAAAGTAGTTATTCAACATGAGGCACGATCCAATTGACATTTTGAATCATTTTTGGTACAGTCCCAAAAATCAATTTTCGGATGAAAAACGATGACTCTGGACATGTCGAACGTTCCCAAAATGGTCTATAATGATGAAATTTTAACATTTAATCTTTTGACTCTAAATGACTGTTGGATGTGAATTATGACTTTTTCAACTAAAATAAGTGTGTTTAAAGTCATTTCTGTGCCTGAAACGGGTCAAAATTGAAGCTTTTGAGTAAGCAAAACTCTGTAAAAATGGCACTTTTGGTCACTGTGAGGGTTTAAAAAGTGGTTATTCAACATGAGGCACGATCCAATTGACATTTTGAATCATTTTTGGTACAGTCCAAAAACTCAATTTTCGGATGAAAAACGATGACTCCGGACATGCCGAACGTTCCCAAAATGGTCTATAATGATGAAATTTTAACATTTAATCTTTTGACTCTAAATGACTGTTGGATGTAAATTATGACTTTTTCAACTAAAATAAGTGTGTTTAAAGTCATTTCTGTGCCTGAAACGGGTCAAAATTGAAGCTTTTGAGTAAGCAAAACTCTGTAAAAATGGCACTTTTGGTCACTGTGAGGGTTTAAAAAGTGGTTATTCAACATGAGGCACGATCCAATTGACATTTTGAATCATTTTTGGTACAGTCCCAAAAATCTATTTTCGGATGAAAAATGATGACTCCGGACATGTCGAACGTTCCAAAATGGTCTATAATGATGAAATTTTAACATTTAATCTTTTGACTCTAAATGACTGTTGGATGTGAATTATGACTTTTTCAACTAAAATAAGTGTGTTTAAAGTCATTTATGTGCCTGAAACGGGTCAAAATTGAAGCTTTTGAGTAAGCAAAACTCTGTAAAAATTGCACTTTTGGTCACTGTGAGGGTTTAAAAAGTGGTTATTCAACATGAGGCACGATCCAATTGACATTTTGAATCATTTTTGGTACAGTCCAAAAAATCAATTTTCGGATGAAAAACGATGACTCCGGACATGTCGAACGTTCCCAAAATGGTCTATAATGATGAAATTTTAACATTTAATCTTTTGACTGTAAATGACTGTTGGATGTGAATTATGACTTTTTCAACTAAAATAAGTGTGTTTAAAGTCATTTCTGTGCCTGAAACGGGTCAAAATTGAAGCTTTTGAGTAAGCAAAACTCTGTAAAAATGGCACTTTTGGGCACTGTGAGGGTTTAAAAAGTGGTTATTCAACATGAGGCACGATCCAATTGACATTTTGAATCATTTTTGGTACAGTCCCAAAAATCAATTTTCGGATGAAAAACGATGACTCCGGACATGTCGAACGTTCCCAAAATGGTCTATAATGATGAAATTTTAACATTTAATCTTTTGACTCTAAATGACTGTTGGATGTGCATTATGACTTTTTCAACTAAAATAAGTGTGTTTAAAGTCATTTCTGTGCCTGAAACGGGTCAAAATTGAAGCCTTTGAGTAAGCAAAACTCTGTAAAAATGGCAATTTTGGTCAACGTGAGTGTTTAAAAAGTGGTTATTCAACATGAGGCACGATCCAATTGACATTTTGAAGCATTTTTTGGTACAGTCAAAAAAATCAATTTTCGGATGGAAAAACGATGACTCTGGACATGTCGAACGTTCCCAAAATGGTCTATAATGATTAAATTTTAACATTTAATCTTTTGACTCTAAATGACTGTTGGATGTGAATTATGACTTTTTCAACTAAAATAAGTGTGTTTAAAGTCATTTCTGTGCCTGAAACGGGTCAAAATTGAAGCTTTTGAGTAAGCAAAACTCTGTAAAAATGGCACTTTTGGTCACTGTGAGGGTTTAAAAAGTGGTTATTCAACATGAGGCACGATCCAATTGACATTTTGAATCATTTTTGGTACAGTCCAAAAAAATCAATTTTCGGATGAAAAACGATGACCCCGGACATGCCGAACGTTCCCAAAATGGTCTATAACCTCTTCGCCGCTAATGACAAGGGTAACTCGTCATGGACTTTCCATTGATTTCAATGGAAATTACATTGAAGCTGTAAAATAGCCTTAGCAGTAAAGGGGTTAATGATGAAATTTTAACATTTAATCTTTTGACTCTAAATGACTGTTGGATGTGAATTATGACTTTTTCAACTAAAATAAGTGTGTTTAAAGTCATTTCTGTGCCTGAAACGGGTCAAAATTGAAGCTTTTGAGTAAGCAAAACTCTGTAAAAATGGCACTTTTGGTCACTGTGAGGGTTTAAAAAGTTGTTATTCAACATGAGGCACGATCCAATTGGACATTTTGAATCATTTTTGGTACAGTCCAAAAAATCAATTTTCGGATGAAAAACGATGACTCCGGACATGTCGAACGTTCCCAAAATGGTCTATAATGATGACATTTTAACATTTAATCTTTTGACTCTAAATGACTGTTGGGTGTGAAATATGACTTTTTCAACTTAAATAAGTGTGTTTAAAGTCATTTCTGTGCCTGAAACGGGTCAAAATTGAAGCTTTTGAGTAAGCAAAACTCTGTAAAAATGGCACTTTTGGTCACTGTGAGGGTTTAAAAAGTGGTTATTCAACATGAGGCACGATCCAATTGACATTTTGAATCATTTTTGGTACAGTCCCAAAAATCTATTTTCGGATGAAAAATGATGACTCCGGACATGTCGAACGTTCCCAAAATGGTCTATAATGATGAAATTTTAACATTTAATCTTTTGACTCTAAATGACTGTTGGATGTGAATTATGACTTTTTTCAACTAAAATAAGTGTGTTTAAAGTCATTTATGTGCCTGAAACGGGTCAAAATTGAAGCTTTTGAGTAAGCAAAACTCTGTAAAAATTGCACTTTTGGTCACTGTGAGGGTTTAAAAAGTGGTTATTCAACATGAGGCACGATCCAATTGACATTTTGAATCATTTTTGGTACAGTCCAAAAAATCAATTTTCGGATGAAAAACGATGACTCCGGACATGTCGAACGGTTCCAAAATGGTCTATAATGATGAAATTTTAACATTTAATCTTTTGACTCTAAATGACTGTTGGATGTAAATTATGACTTTTTCAACTAAAATAAGTGTGTTTAAAGTCATTTCTGTGCCTGAAACGGGTCAAAATTGAAGCTTTTGAGTAAGCAAAACTCTGTAAAAATGGCACTTTTGGTCACTGTGAGGGTTTAAAAAGTGGTTATTCAACATGAGCACGATCCAATTGACATTTTGAATCATTTTTGGTACAGTCCCAAAAATCAATTTTCGGATGAAAAATGATGACTCCGGACATGTCAAACGTTCCCAAAATGGTCTATAATGATGAAATTTTTACATTTAATCTTTGACTCTAAATGACTGTTGGATGTGAATTATGACTTTTTCAACTAAAATAAGTGTGTTTAAAGTCATTTCTGTGCATGAAACGGGTCAAAATTGAAGCTTTTGAGTAAGCAAAACTCTGTAAAAATGGCACTTTTGGTCACTGTGAGGGTTTAAAAAGTGGTTATTCAACATGAGGCACGATCCAATTGACATTTTGAATCATTTTTGGTACAGTCCCAAAAATCAATTTTCGGATGAAAAACGATGACTCCGGACATGTCGAACGTTCCCAAAATGGTCTATAATGATGAAATTTTAACATTTAATCTTTTGACTCTAAATGACTGTTGGATGTGAATTATGACTTTTTCAACTAAAATAAGTGTGTTTAAAGACATTTCTGTGCCTGAAAAGGGTCAAAATTGAAGCTTTTGAGTAAGCAAAACTCTGTAAAAATGGCACTTTTGGTCACTGTGAGGGTTTAAAAAGTGGTTATTCAACATGAGGCACGATCCAATTGACATTTTGAATAATTTTTGGTACAGTCCCAAAAATCAATTTTCGGATGAAAAACGATGACTCCGGACATGTCGAACGTTCCCAAAATGGTCTATAATGATGAAATTTTAACATTTAATCTTTTGACTCTAAATGACTGTTGGATGTGCATTATGACTTTTTCAACTAAAATAAGTGTGTTTAAAGTCATTTCTGTGCCTGAAACGGGTCAAAATTGAAGCTTTTGAGTTAGCAAAACTCTGTAAAAATGGCAATTTTGGTCACTGTGAGGGTTTTAAAAAGTGGTTATTCAACATGAGGCACGATCCAATCGACATTTTGAATCATTTTTGGTACAGTCCAAAAAATCAATTTTCGGATGAAAAACGATGACTCCGGACATGTCGAACGTTCCCAAAATGGTCTATAATGATGAAATTTTAACATTTAATCTTTTTGACTCTAAATGACTGTTGGATGTGAATTATGACTTTTTCAACTAAAATAAGTGTGTTTAAAGTCATTTCTGTGCCTGAAACGGGTCAAAATTGAAGCTTTTGAGTAAGCAAAACTCTGTAAAAATGGCACTTTTGGTCACTGTGAGGGTTTAAAAAAGTGGTTATTCAACATGAGGCACGATCCAATTGACATTTTGAATCATTTTTGGTACAGTCCCAAAAATCAATTTTCGGATGAAAAATGATGACTCCGGACATGTCGAACGTTCCCAAAATGGTCTATAATGATGAAATTTTAACATTTAATCTTTTGACTCTAAATGACTGTTGGATGTGAATTATGACTTTTTCAACTAAAATAAGTGTGTTTAAAGTCATTTCTGTGCATGAAACGGGTCAAAATTGAAGCTTTTGAGTAAGCAAAACTCTGTAAAAATGGCACTTTTGGTCACTGTGAGGGTTTAAAAAGTGGTTATTCAACATGAGGCACGATCCAATCGACATTTTGAATCATTTTTGGTACAGTCCCAAAAATCAATTTTCGGATGAAAAACGATGACTCCGGACATGTCGAACGTTCACAAAATGGTCTATAATGATGAAATTTTAACATTTAATCTTTTGACTCTAAATGACTGTTGGATGTGCATTATGACTTTTTCAACTAAAATAAGTGTGTTTAAAGTCATTTCTGTGCCTGAAACGGGTCAAAAGTTGAAGCTTTTTGAGTAAGCAAAACTCTGTAAAAATGGCAATTTTGGTCACTGTGAAGGTTTAAAAAGTGGTTATTCAACATGAGGCATGATCCAATTGACATTTTGAATCATTTTTGGTACAGTCCAAAAATCGATTTTCGGATGAAAAACGATGACTCCGGACATGTCGAACGTTCCCAAAATGGTCTATAATGATGAAATTTTAACATTTAATCTTTTGACTCTAAATGACTGTTGGATGTGAATTATGACTTTTCAACTAAAATAAGTGTGTTTAAAGTCATTTCCGTGCCTGAAACGGGTCAAAATTGAAGCTTTTAAGTAAGCAAAACTCTGTAAAAATGGCAATTTTGGTCACTGTGAGGGTTTAAAAAGTGGTTATTGAACATGAGGCACGATCCAATTGACATTTTGAATCATTTTTGGTACAGTCCAAAAAATCAATTTTCGGATGAAAAACGATGACTCCGGACATGTCGAACGTTCCCAAAATGGTCAATAATGATGAAATTTTAACATTTAATCTTTTGACTCTAAATGACTGTTGGATGTGAATTATGACTTTTTCAACTAAAATAAGTGTGTTTAAAGTCATTTCTGTGCCTGAAACGGGTCAAAATTGATGCTTTTGAGTAAGCAAAACTCTGTAAAAATGGCACTTTTGGGCACTGTGAGGGTTTAAAAAGTAGTTATTCAACATGAGGCACGATCCAATTGACATTTTGAATCATTTTTGGTACAGTCCCAAAA